>NC_056743.1:1153539202-1153611564 GCF_019279795.1 Protopterus annectens | reverse complement strand
TTTAAGACCTTTTAAGGCTACTGCACACAAATATGCTTCACACTTGTCATACTACCTACTGTCCCTGATGTCAAGCGAGATGCAAGTTGCTACTAGAGTTCAGTAGCCTGATGGACAGGGGATAGAAGCTTCTGCTAAATCTGGCTGTTTTGCAACATACGTATGACATCGCCTCCCAGATGTTAGGTGCAGGAACAGTCCGCATGTAGGGTGGGTGCAGTCCATGACTATTTTCCTGGCATTACTGAGACAATGAGACTGTTGCAAGTCTTGAATGGATTCTAAATTGGTCCTGGTAATCTTTTTTGCTGCTTTCACCATTATTTGGAGGGACTTGTGGTCCTGTGGTGGAGCAGCTGCCATACCAAGCTGTAAAACAGTTTGTCAGTATGCTCTCAACTGTGCCCCTGTGGAAGGTCATGAGATTTGCTCTTCTCAACCTTTGCAGAAAGCATAGGCATTGCTGTTCTTTCTTGACACTCTACCCCAAAAAACTTGGTGCTTTTTACCCTCTCCATTGTTTCCTCATTGATTGTGAGTGGGGAATGTTTCTTATGGTTTCCTCTAAAATCCACAATTACCTCTTTGGTCTTGTTCACACTGAGGCCAGATTGTTGTTACCACACCAAGTTATCAGACATCTTCCCTCCTCTCTATAGGCCATTTCCTCCTCATTGCTGAGGAGTCCCACAACTGTGGTATCATCTGCAAACTTGATTATATGATTACAGCTGTACTTGGCAGTGCAGTCGCACGTCAGCAAAGTTAATAGCAGAGGGCTCAGAACACAGCCATGAGTACACCAGTGCTCAAGGTGATACTACCTGAAGTGTTCTTTCCTGCATATACCATTTGTAGCCTTTCAGTAAGGAAGTCCAGAATCCAAATGCACATTGGAGTGCAGACACCTAGTCTATTCTGTCAGGAGCTCCTGGATGACTCTTTTTTGCAACAGCTTTTGGACTTCTTGAGCTGCGTATTCCCTCTGACTGGATGGTATGTCGGGAGATTCCTCCTGGGTTCTGGATGTGGAAGTGAAAATGGGAATATAATAACCTCTGGATATTATACTTGGCACCCAAGCATTGTCTAAGATTTTGCAGGCATCTAGGTGTATTGAAACAAGACCCTCAACTGCCTCCAGAGATGGTCAGTAGGGCAGCACTTCAGGAGCGCTGATAGGGCCCATCAGTGAAGGAGTCTCTGAAGCCCTGGTTTTGTGGACCCCCTCAAACTATTGGGTGTCTACTATTGAAACCTCCTTCTCTGCCTCTGGAGGAAGTATCCCTGCGCATGTCCTGAAAAGACTCATGAGACTTCTGGAACAAAGTTTTCTTCCCTTCCCACTGGTTTCTACAGAAGGTCCTCTGAGGAACAGAAAACTTAATATCCATGGCAAATAGGATCCTTCCTTCCAACTCACTGAGGGTAAGCATTTATTTTACTAATGGACCTAACAAGGAGGAGCTATCAAAGGCAGCATTAACAAAGGACGCCTAAGGGTTTTGCAAAGTTGCACAGCCTCATCCAGGCATGTCTCCTTAAAGCAATGCCTGAACCGGCTGCTTGTGAGGCATCCTCCACTGTATGGGAGATCAACCTAATCGAAAATTAACAATGGATGACAGAGTAGTCAGTTGGGGACAGATCTTTTTGAAGTCCTCTGCTGACATGTTATCAGCAAGAGAGTTTGACAGCTCCTTGATCAAATCTCTTTGAAGTTGGTAAAGTGTGCCAAATAATTTAATGACCTCAGCACGAATGTGGTTGAGGCATAAATGCTCTTTCCAAAACTGTCCATCATTCTGGATTCGCTGTTCATTGGATGGGCAGAGGAGCTCTGCTAGCTCCTTTTTTGTGGCCACCGCCACAACAATGGCATCAACTGGAACAACTCTGCTCCAATATGACCTGTCTGTAGGTGGGACTAGAAATTTATTTGGGGATGGGCTTGACCATGTGGTTCCTTGCAGGCACATTGAGAAAAAAAATCAAGTTTGCCTGCTGCTGGTGGGGGGGGGGGGGGGTCACTCAAGATGTAGATGGGCACACCCTGAAGGCCTCCAAGAACACAATCTTCAGAAGAAGGTCAGGCAGACAAGCCACTTTTCTGTTTAAGTCTCTCTAGGATGTCCCTGAAGGAGATGTCATCTGGTGGTAATCATGGGGATCCCTCTCCCTCAAAGTCAAGTGACTTCGGTAACGGACTCCATTGGCGAGTCTTATGTGCCTCCTCTTGAACATCTTCTTCGAAGGGACCGCCTTTGTGAGGTGTTCATGACAGGTGTTGGAAGAAAGGGGAGCTTCCCCAGGGGGAAGATCATGGAGGCTTTCCCAGGGTAGGCTGACCCGTAGCAGGAATGATGGGTTCATAGCTCGGACCTGACAAGGGACAGGAAGGATCCAAGATGTGACAGGAAAGCTCTCTATATAAAGAGAAGGCTCTTTATCACCTGGAAAGCAGATGGACTGGAGGAAAGCTCTCCCATCTCCCTCAGAGCAGAGGCAGCAGAGGAAGAAAGATCGGGGGCAATCCTGGATTTGTGGCCTCCAGAAAGAATCGGATTCGAGCTGTTGCTATCAAGGGCACAGGCACCGAGAGGAATGGATGAAACTTAACTCCTCTCCTCGGACCAGAAGTCAACATCTCGGATCAGAGGAAATTGGAGGAGGGTTGGTCAGGGAAATAGCTGGAATTGAGAAAGGGGGTTTACTCAGATCAGACACCGAATCTCTTGGGTATCCAGGACCCTGGAACTTGAGATCGCTGGTCAGATTGGGAGAACCCCCATCTGGATCTGAGCCTTGAGGAATCGCTGCACTATCCTGTCCAAATCCACTTCAGAGAAACTTCTCCAGGATCTGGACGATGCAATGGATGCAGGTCTAGACTGTTTAAGGGTTTCTAACAACTTAGAGGGCAAAGCTGGGGAAACCAGTCTCATTGTAAACTCAGGAGTTCGACTCCTAGCCTTCAGATCCGTAGTCCTAGGATCTGAACTGGTGACAGATGCCATAGGGGAATTAGACACTGTAATGACTTTGAACAGACCCTAAGAGAGCTTTGGATCTGAGGGAGTAGATATGGGTTTAGGATTTGAAGTGATTGGATCTGAAGTCCGGTTAGATTTAGGAGGAGCCTCCGAAGAAACCCTCAATGATTTGGGAGGGCGCTTCCTAGAGTCAGAAAAGACCTGCTGATATTTTGAGGGGGGTTGAACCACTGGGGAAAAAGATGAGAGTCTGGAAATGGGCCTTTTAAGATAAGTTTGTTACGGTGATCGGCAATAGCTTCAAGACTGAAACCAGCACAAATATCGTAAGCTAATCACAAGTGCTCAGGCACCAAACATTACACACATTTCTTGTGAGCATCAGAATGGAGACTTTTGTGCCCACAAGAACACTGTTTATACCCTGAAGGTTTATTGGACATGCTGTTAACTAGCAAAGATCTCAACAAAATACAGCACAGTTCAAAGTACTAAAAATATAGTACACACTATGGACCAATTAAAGAATATCAATGAAGCTAAGATAAATGTTCTTTTCTGGGTAAAAAGAGCAGAGACTGACAAATCACAAAGTCAGGGAAAAGGAAGCAGAAAGATCTAACACCTAGGAAAACTCAAGCAGGTAGGTAGAGGAGGTGGTAATAACTATACAATTCAATAAAAAGAAGAAATTGTAACAATTAGAAAAAATTCACTCTTAAAAGCTAGGGACCAGGTCTAACATCTTGTCACAAAGGCAGCAAATGAGATCTGAGGTGCTGGGCATAGTGTATTGCATTATAGGTAGAAGGAGGAGCTCGGGACTAAGGATCCAAGTCTTGAAAATGTGCCAGAATAGGACCCATAACCCATCAGTGAGGAAGAATGAAAAGGACAGCACCAGATTAGTTTATTCTATTGCATCTAAAATTGAAGTATTTATGGCTTATTCCAGTATTATGTAGTGAACATTTTTTTCAGAGAGTTACACAAGGATTTGTTTCAATTTTTGAAAGTCATTGACCCTGTTATACCAAATATTTTTGGTATACCTAAAGTACACAAGGAAGTGTATAATCCACTGTTTATACCTATCATGGCAGTTGGAGAGTCAAAGACTGATCCCCTAGCCAAGTTTATTGACATAAAATTAAAAAAAAATGTGTTAAAGACCTACGATTGGGTTATTAGATACTTTTTTTTTTTAAACAGACATTCAAGTATTTATTTTTTTGATAGTAATGATCATCTAGTGATCATTCATGAGGTTGCTTTATATACGGTTGTGCCATATGAGTTAGGGTTAAGACAGTTTCACAAAATGTCAATGAACTATGAAAAATTATCGAATGAAGACAGGTTAAACTATTAAGTGATTTTATGGATAGTTCTGAAAAATAACATTGTTGGATTTGATGGTGAATTTTTCCAACAAATTTTAGGGGCTGTAATGGGTACTGCAGCAGCCCCTGTACATGCTAATATGGTTTTATGCTACTGGTAAATACATTTTATTTTCATTTCTAAGTTTATTGAGGCCATTAAACTTTAGAGTAGGTACCTGGATGACATTCATTCTCTGGCTGGGAACAAAGGAATTAGGAGAATTCTTAATATTTCCCTACTTCCACTGATGTTTTGAATTTTACTGTTACTATTACTTTGTAGACTATTTGGATATCAAGTTATACAAGGACAGGTGTCAGGGTGGTTTTCAATCAACTATTTTTAGGAAGCCATCTTTTTGGATGTATACTTGTACTTCAACAGAAATCACCTACATGGACAGAAGGATAATCCAGTAAGAGGACAAATGATACATCTATCTCTAAATAACAGACAATAAAATATTTGAAAATGAGACTAAGTTGAAATGTACATTAAGAGAACATGACTACCCTAGTAAATTAATGAGGTGTCTGAAGAGATTAGACAAAAAGACTTGTTAATTTCTTTATAATTTTAAATTAATTTGCCCTCTTCCAATGAGGCATTTTAATGAAAATTTGAATAAAGTTATGATTTTAAATGCATTCACATTTAGACAAAATGATCAGAAATATTTTAATTAGTTTGCAAAAAACTTTTAATAATGAAATTTGGAATATATTAGGAGATCTTCCCCAATTTGTATACAAAAGGAAAAGGAGTTATAAAACATATTTTAGAGACAAAAAGTAAGAGACTTAAGATTAAGCAGGGTAAAATTAAAAACATGTGACTGTTGCAATTTTTGTAGGTATGCTTATGAAGCTCCTAATATCAGGGTGGTGAGCTATCCAGCTCTTTGGTATGCACTGGCACATCTGACTTTAAAACATCTGGTGTGGTCTATATTGCCCTCTGTACTTCATGTGAAAGTTCTTATGTAGGTAAAACTGAAAGAGGTTTGAAAAAAAGAATTTATGAACATGTATATGATTATCTGGAAAAAGAACAAGAATACTGCATTATGTAAACATGCTATGGAAAGTGAGCATTTAAAAAATTATATTTTTTGTTGTGGAATAAGTGAAAGGAAGAGGTGGCGCCTGGGAAACTCTATTTGAATGAAATCCAGAGTCCTGGGTAAAATGAACAGTGATGATTCTTAAGATCTGCTAAGCTGTAATATTAATATGCAGGTTTGGAAGTTACTATTTGCCTATTTTTATGTTTATAATGTTTACAAGATAGAGATATTTCAGCCGTTTCCCTTTATGAATATTTTGGTATACCACGTGAATGCTAGAAGTCATGTAAATGTTTCTGATATCATGTGATTTAGACATAGGTATATATAGAGAGTTTGTGCGTACTATTGTTTTAAAGTTCTGAAGTCAGAGTTTTTAAGGATGAAAGTGCTTAACTTTCATTAAGACATGTTTTGTGTGTTGGACTACAGCTGATTTTCTTTTACTACTCCTTATGGATTTTCCTTGTAGACTGTTTCTAAGCTGCTACAACCCACTCTTACTTGTGACAAGAGTAATGAGACCCCAGCTCTTAATGGAATTGAAGAAACCACGCAGTTAACTAAACGGACAGAGTGCTGGAAGAGGTTGACCAGATGGGTAAAGCAACAACTGCAGACGCTACAGTAGAAAAACAGGTCATCTTTTGAGATGGTCATAGCAGGTGAAACCAAATTTATAGGGACAAAAACAGGGTTATGAGAATGACTTTGGCTTTGTACATCCTGGCTTTTTGCAGAAATCTAGATATTAGTGGAATGGGAGGGAGGTGTAAAGGAAACTTGGGGACCAAATGTGGGTGAATACATCCCTTGGTGATTATCCCTGCTTTGAGATGGAGAAAAAGTTCCCGCATTTGGTGTTGGATGGTGTAGCAAACAGATCACAATAAGGAATGCGCCATCTGATAATTGTTTTCTGGACTACTGACTGGCTGGGAGATGAGTGAATACCTGTTTGCTCAACCAGTCTGCAATTATACTGGATGTCCCCAGGGTGTGTATTATGAGAAAGTGATGTGAAGTAATGGCCCATTCACATACCAGCTTCCCAGTAAAGGTGGGAATAATAATGGACTCCTCCTGATTTACTGAAATAACACACCACAGCCAAGTTGTCAGAATGGATGGGCACCACACCTTTGAGAAGACAGTCTTGGAAAGCCTGCAATGCTAGGAAAGCCACTCATCGCCAATACACTAATGTGTAACTGGGCCTAGTGTGTGTTCCACATCCCTTGGACTGTTCTGTTCAAGAAATGCCCCCCTTCCCATTCCAGCAAGGATGCATCCGTGGTTACAGTGGCTATGGATGTCTGCTGGACCAAAAGGAGTTCCAGAGACCAGATTGGGTGGGTTCATTTACAACAGGTGCTTCTTGCAGGCTTTGGAAACATTGATTGTATTCCTCATTCCACTGTTCTCTCAAAATCCACTGCAGTACTCTCATAAGTAATCTGTAATAAAGAACTGTTTGGACAGTGTCTGCCATGAGATCTAATATTCAAAGAACCATTTTCTGCACCTGTTCTTAGGTTTCATATGGAATGCTAGACTTCTTTGACTATTCTTTCTTGATGCAGTATTGACACCTATTTTGTGCTGTCTAAATGACAACCTATAAAAAAGTTAGCAACTGAGATGGCTCCAGGTGGGATTTTGGAATGTTTACTGAAATTTCCAAGGATAGACATAACTTAAGTATGGTCTTGCCATAATGAGTTTTTGTTTTCTAGATGCAACAATGAGTCAGTCATCTAGGTAGGGAAATATTTTCCCAGAATGCATATATGGCCAGCAAGCGCAGCCATACATTTTTTGAGCAGTCTTTACAAAGTTGTAGCATTTAGACTGGGGTTAAATCAGTGTCAAAATGTTATGCATGGAGAAAGGCACATTGAATCTTGCAAAAAATCAGATACATTTTGTTTCAGTGTATAATAGTCTGAGCAATGGGATTAATAAAATATTACATAGCTGCTGGAAAATTTTACTTCAGGACACGGAATTTAAGAGAATAATAGCAAATAGTCCTTGTATTTCCTATAAAAAAAGGAAAAAGTTTGAAAGATTTTTTGGTTTCTAGCTATTTCTCTATGCCTAATGAGATACTGTACACAATTCCTGCAATGAGGGGTACTCACCCTTGTGGTGGTTGCTCTGTTTCTGTGTTACAAATTTTATGAAAATAAATGGTATTAAGTTTTCTCCTGGTGGTAGCTTTTCATGTAACAGTGAAGGGATAATATATGCTCTCAGCTGCCCTTGAAATTAATTTTATATAGGAGAAAGCAAAAGGAAATATAAGGTAAGAATACAGGAACATACAAGAGATATAAAGAATGGTAAAATAGAAAGCAATGTTGCAATGCATTTTAAAACAGTTCACAATGCTGAGTATTCTTTGTTAAAAGCTTCTGTTTTAGAGCAAGCTTTTATGAAAATTGGTGAAATATGTGATATTAAGGACAAATTTCTTTGAAAAGAATTTGTTTATATTTTAAAGTTCAATACTATGGTATCTGTAGGCTTAATTTAGAGATTAATTGGAAACAATAGAGCAAGCTTTTATGAAAATTGGTGAAATATGTGATATTAAGGACAAATTTCTTTGAAAAGAATTTGTTTATATTTTAAAGTTCAATACTATGGTATCTGTAGGCTTAATTTAGAGATTAATTGGAAACAATTACTATGTAATTGAATAATTAATGAATGGTAAAGTCTGTGTAAAGCTGTGTGTTTTGTATTACTCCTGGAAGGCTGTAAGCAGAGGCGCTAGAGTTTTGAGTTTTTTTATTAAACCTGTGTTTGTGCTGTGGCCAGTTGTGGATTTCTTCTTGCTGCTGTTCAAGTTGTTACATACACATTTATTGAGCACCTGGGGGGCTGTGGTGAGACTAAATGGTAATGTTGTGAATTGGTAATGACTGGCTCACACCTGGAAGCTTAGCCTTAGTCTTGTATGTTTTAACTATCTTGCTATAAACGTTAAGTGTCCTGATGATCCAAAACCAACATCCAATCACCTGCAAGCATGGAATGATGGATTCTACTGTGACCTTCCAGAATGATTCCTTCTTCACATATCAATTTAGGTGACTGACATCTAAAGTGGATCTGAAGTCATGAGTCTTTCTTGGGCCCCAAGAATAACCTAGAGTATTAACTGGGCCCTCTCCGGTTGGGACCTCTCTTTTGGAGAATGGTTTGCGCTTCTTGTTCTGTTACCTTCCTTTGAGAGGGTGGCAGTGTTGGAGGATAGCGCAGTTGTTTTGGCTTTAATAAAAGTGGTATAAGATAGCCTCTGGACATAAGTTCATAGGTAGGTGTTAGGCTAGCTGCTCTTGCAAGGCCATTTTGTTTCTGTTTTGGTGCTCAAATTAACTTATCCCATTTGGCTAGAGATTAGCCTTAAACACCTCATGGTCCACAACTATACATTACCCATAATGAGAATAACTGGGATCATACTACAGATGTGAGGGAGCCTACGCATGTGATAAAGCATTTAGGAGCTCCTTCTGTCCATTAGTAGCAAGGGGGCAGTTCTGAGGTAAAGGTTCTACTTCCCATCCACAGAACCAAGTTGTTCTTGAATATGGACAGGGATGAACTTTGTTATATGTGGATGGCGAGTCTGTTCCACAGCAGCTGTATCCACTGCAAGATATACCTATCCCTCCAAACCATTCTGCTTATGTTACAGATTAGGTTTATATCCTAGACCAGGTATTTCTGATGCCATTTGGCTTGCTGATGTGCAATACATCCATCAGTATTGGGTTGGAGGATGCCTGGTAAGCCAGACACAGTTCACCTTTTAGAAGTCTACAGGATACGGAGTATAGTGACTGGACTTTCAGTTGATCCATATACAGCATGTTGTTTAGGCCTTGTATCCTTTTGGTAAGGTATCTCTGAAGGAATTCCAGTTGTTGCAAGTTTCTAGACAGACTCATTCCAATGGAGGCATTATACTCCGTGACTGGTATAATGAGGACTGAGTAAAGACAGATGACATCTATAGATCTAGATAAAATCTCTTTGTTTACATGCTACGCAATATAAACAAACATTCTTAAAACAATGGGCACATGCTGGTCAAAAGTTAGGTCACTGTCCAAATCCCAAACAACTGCATCAACTCTTAGGAGTGTATTGTCAATGTAGTACCTCCCTGGGGTAGATGACTTTCAAAGCCCTTTGGTATTGGCTTTTACTTCAGAAAAACAAATGGCAAACAGGAGAGGCCAAAGCACAGAACCCTGGGGAACTCCACTGGTGAATGGTCTCTTTGTGGAGGTAACTTCCCCTACTTTGATTTCCTGCATCCTATCTGTGAGACAGTTGGAAATCCAGCAGGTAATATAGAGGTTTAAATCCTAGTCCATTTAATTTATGGGCTATGCACGAGTGGGGAAACTGTGTCAAAAGCTTTGGTCAGATCAAGGTATACAGCATGTACTGCTTTGACTTTTTCCATTGCTCTGATGACCTTTTCTAAAACGTCCATCAGGTTGAGTAAGCATGCCTTGTCCTTGATGAATCCAAACTGAGACAGGTCCAGGGACTGGAGGTCACTATGTCCAGAGTGATTAGTTTGTGAAAAACTAAAACACTGCCAGCCTAGCTAGACAGGATTTTGTAAATAATTCTATATCAACAGTAAATATTAATAAAATCCACAGGCTGTTCCACAAATGCAAAGAAAACTGTTAAATGTTGAACTTGAACTTCACAAATGTAACCACAGTGCACTCTGCTGGAAGAAAGCTGATAAGTCAAGCATTGTATGTCTGATCTCCAACCAACTTGGAGACCTGCTGTTTGGACTAAGGAATTCCCTCCATTGTTTTGTGACCAGAGTTGATTGCTAGATTTTGCATGTATAATGTCTTTTATTGCTGTGGGTTCCTGGCAGCTGCAAGATCAAAGAAATGTCAAAACTCAGTTTCTGTTAGCCTGGGAACCAGAGAAGAATGATGTAATCTAAAATGAGTCAGCAGTACCGTGTTAACAATTTAAAGACTTTCTCTGAGAAAGATACAGCATTTTGCATTTGGCTTCAGAACGGACAACTCACCAGCTCTTTGCCTTGTAAGTAGGGTATTTACTTGTGACTTCTCTTAGAAACTGATAGAAAATAGTAAGTTTAGTCTAGCTGTTTCCTATATTTATGTCAGACTATTCTACAGTATAATTTTAAGCATTTTCCTGTCATTTCTGAACTCTTGACAAGTACTGTGTTGAATTGTGGAGATTTGTCTTGTGTTTTTATTATTTATTATTAAATATTTTTAAACCTTTCAACTGTGGCTGTTTTGTATAGAGATCATTTAAGCTCTACAATACATTGCATGTAATATAGTGATACTGTCCAAGCCACTCCAATAGCCTTAAAAGTTCTGGTCACACTTACTAATTGGATAACAGTATTATTGCACAGCAAAACTGGTCACCCTTTGATAAGGGCCTTATTGGTAAAAACACAAGAATAATCGTACACAAAGGTCCACAGTCAAACAATATTAAGTAAATCTTGATAATACAAAAAAATGGCTACAACCAAGGCTGAATGAATAAAATCTCTTTATTAATACAAGATGAGTGCTTTCAGGCACTATAGCCCTTCATCAGATAACATCTCACACAGATACCAGGAAATTTAAATGACAAACAGCCAATCAAAACTCAGTAAAAAGCCCTCCTTTTCAAGGCTGGTTTTAAAGGAACTACACCATTCAAACCCAGTAGCTTGTCAGCACCTAGTTCAATTATCCATTTCATTTCACAAAATTCAGTATGATTCTTTATATCACCTCCTCGAATATTCTCAATAGTTTGTATAACGATAAATAAAAAATAATGACCATTATTAGATTCAACATGTTGAAACAACGCATTATGAATATTTTCACATCTGATGTCAGATATGTTTCAATATCCTATCCTTAAGTTTGCAATTGGTTTTGCCAACATAGTATGCCTTGCATACTTGGCAAACAGCAATATAAACATTTCCAGAGTTACAGTCAGCATATGTTTTCAAGGTACAGCTTTGTCCAGTGCCTGGATGAATAAACTGATTATTGCCTAAGACATAGTTACAAGCTTTACAATGATGGCATCTAAATGTGCCCATATGTGTAGAGACAGGTTTAAATCATTTCAATTTCCTGGTATCTGTGTGAGATGTTATCTGATGAAGGACTACAGTGCCTGAAAGCGCTCATCTTGTTTTAATAGATTTTTATTCATTCAGCCTTAGTCGTAGCCGTTTTTTTGGATTATCAGGGCCTTATTGGTAGCTGATAAATAGGGGTTTTGGTGGCAGTGGATTACTACATTATAGCCTGGGCAGAAGGGGCATACCTAGTGAACCTGTGCCAGCCTTCCCCAGGAGTGTCTGTGTGTTTGTATATAAATCACATCTCAAAGTGTGTCTGTGTGTGTGTGTCAGCTACTTGGGCAGAGACATGAAGCACTGGCTGGACAAGGAGTGCTGGAAGGACTTTGCTTGGAACCCTGGTTAAGGACTCCACTCTATAGCTGTACCAGTGGGGAGTCTTACTGGGGATCTGGAGAGAAAGGGAGAAACCAGACCCAGACTGACTGTGATCTCTGTGTGATCTTAAGGGAAATTGTACTTTACTGTGTGTGTACTTATCTTTTCCAATGTGCACACCCCTCACTGGTGTTAGTGATGAGGATTGAGGCTCCTTGATTACTGGGCCAGTGCATAGGCATCACAGTTTCATAGGTCTAAAATTATTTGATCTCCCAAACTCAAATGACTTATGTGATGGCCTGGCATGCAAATATACTCAAGGAGAGATCCCCCCCATCCCCGACTGCCTCTCAAGTTGGATAGTGAGGTAAAAATTTGGGGTTGGTATTATTGTGGACCTGAAGAGGTCATGTAAAACCCCTTGCTAGTCAAAACCACTTCTGTCTCACCCAGTGGCAGCTAACATAGAAAGATTCCCTTCCTTCAGTAACCTCTATCAAAGGGTTACCTGTTCTGAGTGCGCTGGGATTTTCAAAACTGAAGGGTGTTTGGCCTCCTCCTGGTTTCTTTGAAATGACCTCTGCAAGACTGAAATACTGACCCTGTGAAGATGTTGCCCTCCTATTCACAATGCTGCAGCTTATCTGACTTTCTGACCAAACAGAATCGAACCATCAAATGAGGCACTGATAACTGCAACCTTAAATAGATTCACAAATCCTGTTAAATGAAGCCAGGCTTAACACCACATTTATATGTCTGTACCCTGATCTATCTGTTCAATCCAATGGTACTCCACCTCCTACAAACTAGTTTTTTTTATTCCTCTACTCCACCTGTGTTGGTGCTTTTTTTTTTTTTTTTTTTGATTCTTCACTCTGTGCAAGTTCAGTGCAGACAACTTTCCCACTTCAGCCCAGTTACTAAGATAATTTGCTACAACTACATAACTTCTACCGCTGTTTATTCTCCCAACCACCATCCTTCTAGTACATTCAGCACTTGTTCTAGAGGAAATAAACTGCTCTTCCATGCAAAACCTTTCTTTTCTTTACTTTTTCCTAATATTCCTTTTAGCATTATTAATGTTAGTTTTATGATTTAGCAATGTCCATGCACTTGGTATATGAATTTAGGTGGCAAAGTTCTGCATCCTGGCTTATGAACTACTTTAAATTACACATAAATCAGGAATGACTGCCCCCCACCACCACCAAACACAGACACAGTCCTTGCCTAATTGGCAAAGTGTGGATACCACCTTTCCCAACATACTTACATGCAGTTTCTCATTGTCAGAAGTAACAGAATGCAAATCCTGTTTCAGCTTCTCCAACTCCAGGAGTCGGTTGTCTGCCAGTTCTTTATTTTCTTCCAACTCTGAATTCATCTCTTCAAACTGTAAACAGAGAAATATAACAAAGTAAGAAAGCACAATTCTCTGGTTGCAAAGCCCTCTTCAAGTACTAGAAGAAAAACAAACAACCTAAAAGGGAATAACCTGGCTAATACACCTATTCAAACCACAAAGGGTAGAAAATATGAATGTTAGTCGTCTGGTCAAAGCAGCTTAACTCATTAACCCCTAATACCTTCTCATGGTACGTGTGCTTAAACCAGATGTGCCATGAGAAGCTACAAATTACAAGCAGTTACCCCCCCCCCCCTCCCGAGTGCCTCCCACAAGCGAGAAAAAGTGTACTGGAGATTTTTAGTTTGCCTTAATGTAAAACACGCTGAAATCATAATTGAATGTATAATTTAATTTATATAGTTATGATTCAGCATGTTTTTACACTAAGGTTACATTAAAGTTCTTGCAGAAAATCCAGTTTAAAACTTTGCGATAAAGCAAGTGGCGGCAACCAATCGGATTCTTGGAATCCAAGCCACCACTTGCATAACACCTCCACCCCCAAATTGAACTTCTTTTGTTTCCTCCTAATAAAGAGGGTCCAGCAGCAGGTATTTTTTTTCTTTCTGCAAAGAATTGAAGATTTTACCTGCTACTGGATCCTCTCTTTAATTTTCCGCACTCCAGGATTTCACGGACCGCCATATAGGCACTACCAGGAGTTCCCATTCAGCTCGGAGAAACAACTACTTTCTTTTCCACCCAGTAGGTATTTATTTATTTTTTTTTACTAATCCAAAACTAAAAACTTAGAATCTAGAAAATGGGGTAGGAACCACTGTACATGGATGAGAACTGCCCAATTAGCACAGCCCAGAAGGTGGGGCAAAGGTACGAAATTCAGCCAGCCTCATGGTTATTTGATGCAGTTTTCCTTTCATCTTTTGACCGGTACTCTGCAAGGGATGAAGAGGATGTGCCAGCGACAAACAATCTCATTGTTCTATAAAGAATATGCCTCAGCACCACAAGCGTTTAATGCTCTTGCAAGTGCAAATAATTGTCGTAATTCACATGCCTCAAACTCCGATACTGCAAGCCATCTCTAAAGCTCTTTTTAATGCCATAATACTACAGTAAACATATCAGTACATCCATCTTTCAGTTATGATGCTCTGTTTTTTTTTCCTTGTTGTCGTCCAAAGACTGCCCTCATGTAGTTTAATGCCTCCTCGACACACACACAATTATGCATAAAGGACAACCCTTCTAAGTTGCTTCATGGAATAAAAACACTGCCATGCAGCTCCTGGAACTATTTCCCTGACTCCTGTTGCTGTACATAATTATTTTGCAGAAGCAGCACAGAATCACATTTCACTGTGCCGCCTTCTAGAAAAGTTCAAGAGCTTACCGTTCTACAGTTGATTGTGGGCCGGTACATTTAAAGAAAAAAGTTTAAAGAAAAAAATTAAAGTGATTCAAATGAACAGGATGTTTAGATCTACTAGAAAGTGCAAGTTTCAGAATAAAGTTCATAACAAATAACCTAAAATTAATAAATGCTAGTCTGAGTGAGATTGTGTTTTTTTTTTAATGTTTATGAAGTGTGTAAAGTAGTACGGAGTGATTTTTGCTTTCTTTACTATTAATGCATTGCTGCTTTTAGAATAATCTTTGCTGGTATGAAAAGCATGTCTAGTTAATGATCCTCTTACAAACTTTATGTAAAAAAGCACACTTAGAATAGACTGTTTAGTTTTATCTTTCATTAAAAGTTACACGTTTTAAACTTTTGCCATGTTTTTTTCAAGCATCATGCTTGATTAACATCTCATTTTGAGAGCCCTCTTTGGGTTTGACAGTGAGTGGGCATGCACTATATTTGTGAGGGTGCATATTTTATTATTGAGACGTAAACTGTATTTGTTAACTGGAAGGATTTTAGTTGGGTTTTGGAGTTTATTTGGGTAGTCGCTCTGAAAAGAGTTTGGGGTATTTGTTTGTGTTGCAAGGATATCGCCACATTGGGAGTTTCAGATGGGTTCCTTATTTGTTTTATGACTTTGTGGGTAGTTATTGCATTGCTCGTCACAAAATGTATCATGTGAACAGAATGCTGAGCTAGTGAAATGAACAGGAGAAATTCCTCCATATAGGCATTTGAGTGGTAATGTAACTCTTACCCAAGTCTATTTTATTTTTATTTGAGAAGACTTTCAGTACTTAATCCTCTTTGTTTCTCTCTATGTTTAGTTAGTTGACATTGGCTGTTTTCCACGTGCGGGTCATGGGTCGTCTTGTTGGCAAGAGAAGATAACCGCTGTTGCAGAACTCTTGGCCACGTGTTTATGAAGACTTGTACCACACAACATTTAGGTGCTTGCACTGATGCAAATAGGTGAATATTTATAGATATCACGAGCTATACATATTTTTGTTTGTTTCAGAGGTTATGACTATGAGCAATATTTCCTTAGAAATAGCAATATCTCAAGAATGGTAGTCCCTACATTTAGAAGCTAGAATGAAGCATTTGGTGTGAAATGTGTGTTGCATAAGTTATTGATGACTGCTAAAAAAATTTATGGAAAATATAAATTCTCTCTCATAAATTGAAAGCTTGTTCCAGAGAAGTGGCAGTCTCTGGGAGATGAGATTGGAGCTCTATTTTATGTGAATTGGGAGTTTGTTCAAGAGGAGTTGCCTTGGAGACAGTCAAGATGACCTGCGCTCTTGTGGCCCTGCATAAATATCACAGAAATTAAGGTGGTGATTCTAGCTTTAGAATCACACCACCACTTGTGGTCTTCAGTTGTGGGTCACGTGGCAAATGTTTTATTTTAGTGCTTGTGTATACTTGAACATACTACTGAGGGGGACATTGCAGGCAATGTTTTATTTTGGTTAGTGTGCATACCTGGAAGGGTTGCTGAAGGGGTTGTCGATGGAAATGTTGCATTCTAGTGCTTGTTCATAGTAGGATAGACTGCAGAAGGGGTCACTGGGGAGATCTTTTATTTTGGTTCTTGGGCATGCTCACACAGCATCAGATAAAGGTGTGTACTAACCATAACGTTCCATCTGTGTTGTCATTTTAGTGCTTGTGTATACTTGGACATACTATTGAATGGGTCATTGCGGGGAATGTTTCATTTTGGTTCTTGCGCATACTCGCACATCATTATCCAGACATGTGCTTGTGCATAATAGGACAGACTGTGGAAGGGGTCACTGGGGAAATGTTTAATTTTGGTACTTGTGCATACTCACACATCATAGTCCAGACATATGGAGAATACAGGAGATTGGTGCCACGTGTAGTTCATAACCAGTACTTACTAGAAATTCCTGCAGGTCTTTTAGTATTTCTGTAGTACTCTTGGCAGCTTTCCTGACCAGTTTTCGTCTAGTCTTTTCATCAATTTTGGAGGGAAGTCTGTCCCATATTTCTCCTTTTTGGTTGTTTTCACTGTGTTTCATTGTATATGAAATGCTCAGTAAGATGTAAGTGCTGTACTGCTTTGACTGAATTACTCTGGTCTTATATTACACTTGTACCAGGAATATAATGAATGTCTACTTAACAGGTAATGTGCAGCAGTTTTCCACCTGCACATTAGGGGTTCGTTTCTGCAAATTTTAGATCTGACTTTTGTTTGTTTTCTGAATGCTGGCATTGCTCAACCAGATATTTTGGACAATATTTCTGCATTTTGTACTTGTGTTATTGTACCCAGAGGGATGGTTAGGTGACAACATGAATTAGTACTTTATGGATTAAGTTGTAGACAGATCAGCCAAATAAGTGACATTTTGGCTTGGCTTACTGCATTTCTGATGATACTCAGTAGTTGACTGAGTGAGATAAAGGTTATTACTTGATGACTACTAACAGCATGGAGCTACCTTATATTTTGGAAATTTTTCTTGGCTTTGTCAGTCATGTTCATAGGTTCATACTAGGCTATCTGCCCTAAGGCATTTATAAGCCTAGCCAGAGTGTATTGGGCTTTCGCCACCCATTTTAAATTAATTGTGCTATGCCCTTTTTCGAGGTTAGTATACTGTGTAACAGTGACACAGAAGTGATACCCAGGGTAAACCTACGATTGAAGAGAGTCAATGAGGGACTCTGCCTAACCTGGACTGGGATTTTATTCCAGAGTGAAGGGAGCCTCTGGTTTATGAATCTGTCCCTCCAGCATGTCCTATTTATTTCAGTGCTGAGGTTCAAGTCTCTCGAGCGCGCAACTCAATGGGATTTGGAATTTCTGAGGTGCAGCATGTCCATTAATTCCGGGTTGGACATGGCTTTATACGTCAGGCACAGATCGCCTCTGAGCAGGCGGCATGCCACTGAGTAGAGCTGGAGTTTCCTTAACCGGGCAGCATATGGCATCTGTTTGAGCCCTTTGATCCTCTTGGTGAGGTACTTTTGGGGTCTTTCCAGTTGCTGCAGGTGTCTGGTAAGGTACATCCCAAAAGGGGCATTGTACTCAATTATGGGCCTCATGAGGGATGAGTAAAGAGGCATGATGACCTCCCCTGATCTAGATGCGAATCCCTTCATGATTAGGTGGGCTATATAAAATGTTTTTCTAACCACTTTGGTCACGTGGTTGTCAAATGAGAGATTGCCATCAACTTGGGTCCCCAGGTCCCTAATTACTTTTTCTGTACTTAATGGATTACCACCTATGTGGTAATTTGTGGGCACTTTGTTCTTGCCAAAGGGGATGACTATACACTTTTTGGCATTTAGCTTGAGGCCATGGCTCTGGCACCAGTTGTCTGTTTCTATGAGGCCCTTTTGGAGGATGCTTGTGTCAGCTGGAGAGTCGATTATGGCGCTCAGTTTGCAGTCATCTGTGAACTTGGTCAGCCACAGTCCTTCCGTGTTGGCCTGTACCTCAGAGAAATATATACCGAACAAGAGAGGTCCCAGGACTGAGCCTTGTGGGACGCCACTTGTAACTGGTTTGGACTCTGACATTGCTCCAGCAATTCTAACCGTGTGGGTTCTGTCCTTGAGCCAGTTTGCAACCCATCTAGTGACATAGGGGTTTATATTTAAGCTGCTGAGCTCATCTATAATGCCAGAGTGGGGTATTGTATCGAAGGCTTTTGCGAGGTCCAGGTAGGCTGTGTGGACCACCTTCCCCTCGTCAATGGCCTTGGTGACTGTTTCAAAGAAATCAACCAGGTTTAAGAGGCAGGATCTGCCCTTAAAGCCGAACTGGGTAGGATCCAGTGTCTGTAGGTCCCCAATATCTTTATTTATGAGGTCCATGATGATCCTTTCCATAGCTTTGCAGACTAAGCTAGTCAGGCTTATGGGGCGATAGTTTCCAGGATCCGTTGAGGCACCACCTTTGTGGAGAGGGACCACTGTTGCTGTACGCCACTCTTTGGGTACATATCCTGTAGTAAAGGCGAAGATTGAACAGTAGTTTTATGTTTGGGTTTAGCTCTTCTTGGAGTTCATGTAGGATGCAGCCCGGGACACCATCTGGTCCCATTGATGCTGTGTTTTTTGCTTTGGAGAGGGCGGCTCTTACCTGAGCATCAGAGATGTCACGGGGGTAGCACTCTGCTGGGATAGATATTTGCCTTTTTGGTGGGGAGGGGGGGAGAAGTTTGCGCTGAACCTGTCAGCTAGGATGTTGGCAATGTCTGTGGGTTTGGTGTATTTTTTTGTCATTTTGGACTAATTCTGAGCATATCTGGGAATTCCCACCCAGGTTCCTAACATAACTAAAGAAAGCCTTGTGATTATCCTTAATGTCCTGTGCAATTTTTCTCTTGAAGCTGGCCTTAGACGATTTTATGAATGCCCGTAGCTTTTTTTGCTAATGCTGATCAGAGATGCCTTCCCTTTTTGGGATTTTGCTCTATCATGCAGTAGCTTCCTCCTATTGTATAGTTTGTTTATGGCTGGGGTCCACCAGACAGGACATCTGCCTTTGGAGGATTGGGTCTTGGTTTTAATTTGGGATTGCATGATCCATGCATTCCTGAAGGTGTTCATAGAATGCGTTTATAAAGGATTCTGCGGTCTGGGCCGTATTATCCACAGGCCCAGGGGCTTTGAAGGATTCCACCTCGGTTTTGAGGAGTGTGAAATTTGCTTTAGAGAAGTTTTTCACTGTGGTTTTCTGGGCAGAAGGTGGGGTCCGGATGTGAATATCCAGTGAAATTAGTTTATGGTCTGGATCTTACCAGTGAGGGATACACTTCTGGTCTGGAGCATAGAGTCCCCATGTTGGTGAAGATCAGGTCCAGTATGTTTTCCCCTCTTGTGGGAGTGGCAACAAGTTGTTCCATAGCATCTGAGGTCATAAATTCTAGGAACCTTTGGGCTAGGGTGTTGGAGCTAGAGTAATGCTCCCAGTCTATGTTTGGGTAGTTGAAGTCGCCCAATATAATGGTGTTTGGAGAGAACTTCATATTTTCCAGTGTTCTCAGGAAGGCCGAGTGAGGTTCCTGGGTTTGGGAGGGTGGTCTGTAGCAGGCTATAAACTGGAAAGCAGTTCTACCCACTGTTAGTTGCACATGGATAGTCTCTGATGCTTCGTGCTGTGCCACCAACCTGGAGGTGTGGGTATCTGACGAATATTGATACTCCCCCTCCTTTTGTGGTTCGGTCCACGTTTTGGGGCTGAAAAGCATGGTATGAGGTATAACCTGGTAGTGCTGGGGTGCTCTTGGGAGCCTTGAACCAGGTTTCTGTTACTGCACAGATATCAATATACTCCATGCTAAGGAGAGTTTCGAGTGTATGCATCTTGAGGTTTAGACTTCTGGCATTGAGTAGCATTACTGTTAGTTTCTTATCCCTTGTGATACCTATGGAGGTGGGTTTGTCTTTTGAGCCTTGCCTAAAAAAGGCACTATGGGGTAGCAAGAGCCTTTGCCAATATCCGAAAGCCCAGGGGTGACGGGTGCAAGCCGTCCCTAGCGAAGCATCGTGGCTTGTAGAACATGTCATCCCAGGTTGACAGGCATTGGATCCCCTTTGAATGACACCAATACTTAAGCCAATTGTTGAAATTGATACTGTCGTCATATTGTGGCATCATTCTTGGTGAGGGTAAGATGCTACTCAAGGTCAGGGTCATACCGGCCTGGGCTACATGCTCAGAGAGCTCCTCTATGTCTCTTTTCATGTAGTCCAGGGAGGTACGTCTCAGGTCATTCACACCAGCATGGACAATGACAGAGTCATATTTGTACTTGCCTTGGAGTGACCTGAGTGCTTGTGTTATGTGGCGGATCCTAGCGCCTGACAGGCAGCTCACCGTGACCTTGTTCAGCCTGGTGAGCAGGACGTTAGTGTGCCTGACGATAGAGTCACCTATTACAAGTGTATCAGGTGTGTTGTTTAGCCTTAAGGGCTGTGACTGTTCTGCACACTGACTTTGTAAACTATGTGTTGCACGTGTTTTGTTTTGTTTTGGGGTAGCGGTTGCTTGGGTGTCTGCTTTGGAGGTCTCTGCTGCTTAGGCAGATTTTTATTTAGAGCCTCAGAGTATGTTTTTGTGTGTATGTGTTTGGTTTGCTGTCGTGGTAGGTCTATGTGAGACTGGAATTGTAGTGAGTGTGGTTTCCTTCTCCTCCTGACTGGTTACGCCAGTACTGAGTTGAGAGATTACTGAGCCCTTCCTATCTGCGTTTACTGTATTTGGATTTCTTCCTACTTTATTTTGCTTTTGCGTCATCTTAAAAGTACTCAATTGTATTTATTATGGCTTGGTGTAACTCATTCTAAGCCTTTTAGTTTAAGCACTTGGGCTTCAGACCAGTTTTACATTAAGAAGGTTTGTGGTCTGCACTATAGTGGCAGAACAGGTAGCTTACATCCTTCTAAGTTGGGAACTGCTGATTGAGGGCTCAGTGTCTGTTATTCTAAAAGTGTATTAATTCTGGTTTAAGCACTTGGGCTTCAAGCCAGTTATTTTACATTAAGAGGGTTCGTGGTCTGCACTCTTGTGGGAGGAGAGGCTGGACTCTGCCCTTCTGAGCTGGGAATTTCTGGTTAAACGCTTATAGTGCCTGCATATTTGAACGGTTTCTTACTGAAATTGGTACACCTTGTTTGCTGTAGCATAGACTAGATCCGGGCAGAGTTGAGCCTCTCCTCCCACAAGAGTGCAGACCACGAACCTTCTTAATATAAAATAACTGGCCTGAAGCCCAAGTGCTTAAACCAGAACTAATACATTTTTAGAACAGACACTGAGCCCTCAATCATCAGTTCCCAACTTAGAAGGATGTAAGCTACCTGTCCTGCCACCACAGTGCAGGCCACAAACCTTCCTAATGTAAAACAACTGGTCTGAAGCACAAGTGCTTAATCAAAAAGACTTAGAATGATAGCTACACTTTAATCAAGTTACTACCAAGCAGTAATAAATACAATTGAATACTTTAAAAAATGCCTGGATTAGTGCTCAAGTTATACAAACAAAGCTAGATTCAGCAGGCCTGGATCTAATCTATGCTACAGCAAACAAGGTGTACCAATTTCAGTAAGAAGCAGTTCAAATATGCAGTTGGGAACTTGGAGAATCTTCAGTTCGGTCCCATAGTGCTGCTGTCCTAGGTAGAAATGGCCTCAGGGGTGCCACTGTGATGCAGTGTTTCCCTCCGGAAAAGGACACATGCAAAAAGACAAAGCCTGGGGCAGTCTTAGTCTTTTCACATGTTGTCTTGGTTGAGCTCTCCACTCAGTTTCCCTCCCTTCAAGTGTAGTAAATGTATGTAGGTCAGGCAAGACCCTTTACATTAGCTCCCCCCTTTGAGTCCTTATGACCATTGCCAAAAGGACACATATAAACGGAAAAGGCAGAGGTAAGGAAAAGTGCTGGCACTGCATGCAATCAGGAGTCATTGCTGCTACCAGCAGTCTGAGTGGGTAGCCAAGCACAGGTATGGGACACTTCAGAAGCCCACAGCCTGAAGTCCCGTGCCTGTCCTAGGCATATTAGTGGAGTGGCAGTCCTTACCCTGCTTTTTATATTTACATGTGCCCTTTCTGTGCCCCCTTGTCAGTCGTGTGTAATTTATGTACCTCCACTTATGTACCTTATGAAAAGAATAATGCCCCTGTGGATAGGAGTGAAGATTTGGATGGTCTAACCAGGTAATGCATTATGATATACATATAGATGTACTTTTCCAATAGATCTGTCAAACATCAGTAGTAATCTGTTAGCATTTTCTTTCCTGTGCAGGTCCGTCCACCTTCTGACACTGACATGGCTTCATGAGCAGGAGAATGACAAGTGAGTGTGGGTATGTGGCCATTCCCACATTCACTGGGCTGCCAGCCATGCCTCCATAACTGAAAAGCAGTACAACTTGAGCTTCTCCACATTCAGTCTGAAGGTATACTGGATTGCAAGAAGAGGTATGCATTGGAGGAGAGTACTGCAGTTGTTGGAAGAGAAGTGTTCCATCTACCCTGAGCCCGACACCCTTGTGCTACACACTGGAGGGAATGATGTCATCAGTCAACCACTCGGAAGGCTGCGGTTTCAAATCAGAGCAATGTTTGAACACCTGCAGTCGTGTTGGCCACGTTGTCATTTTGTGTGGTCTGACAATTCCTCGACAGATGTGGAAACCAGCAAACTGTCAATGGGCAGTGCACAAGGCCAGACGTTTACAGAATGGTTTCATGCATGGCTTGATACACACGATTGGTGGATCTACAATCTGTCATGACAGCATCACCACAAAAGATGTTCACCTGTTCAGAAGGGATGGCATTCACCTAACTGAGGAAGGCATTGCCTTGTTCTTGACTGACCTCCACAATGGCGTGAGGAGAGCTATGCAGGATTGGCAATATGCAGCTTGTGAGAAGAATGGAAAACACCCATGACCAAGTAGGGACCTGTATGGTAAGTAAAACTCTATTATGAAATGTGTTGCGTAAAATATATTTTTGTGAGTTTGGCAAATAACTGTGGTAAGAAGCTGGTGAAGATGCTGAGAGAGAACAACTGTTTCAGGAGAGTGCTAGCATGTACAACCATATATGTATTGTATGTGTATATTTATAGTATTGATAGTGCCAACATGTAAAAGAATTGGGCCTGTATGTTGTATACATGTGCAGATATCAGTTTGTTTCGGACTTAGGTTATGGAAATTATGCTTTTTTTTTTTCATATTTTGGTAAATAACTTTGCAAGGGAGCATCTGAATGTGCCAAGTAATACCTCATTTTGAAGACAGTATTACTGGTTCCAACATGGTAAAAGAACTGTGCCACTATATGTGCAGATATCAAAGTTTGTTTCGGACTTGGGTTATGGAAATTATATTCTTTTTCATATTTTGGTAAATAACTTTGCAAGGGTGGCAACGGTGGTGCAGCGGTTAGCATTACTGCCTCACAGCAAGAGGTTCTCCGGTTCGATCCTCGGCTGCGGTATCTTCTGTGTGGAGTCTGCATGTCCTCCCTGTGGTTGTGTGGGTTTCCTCCGGGTGCTCCGGTTTCCTCCCACATCCCAAAGACATGCTGTAGGTGGATTGGACACTCTAAATTGGCCCTAGGTGTGAGTGTATGCATATGTCTGCCTTCTGTGGAAGGTTGGGCGCCGGGCTGGCAACTTGACCCTGTAAAACTCCACTGCCAATCATGAGTGGATAGGTGATCCGCTGTGGCGACCACTAACCGGGAAAAGCCGAAAGGAGGAGGAGATGGTAAATAACTTTGCAAGGGAGCATCTGAATGTGCCAAGTAATACCTCATTTTGAAGACGGTATTGCTGGTTCCAACATGGTAAAAGAATTGTGCCTGTATGTTGGACACATGTGCAGATATCAAAGTTTGTTTGTAATTAGGTTATGGAAATTATGATTTTTTCATATTTTGGTAAATAACTTTGCAACGGAACATCTGACTGTGCTAAGTAATACCTCATTTTGAAAACAGTATTGATAGTTCTAACATGGGAAAATAATGGTGTTTGTATGTTGTACTCATGTGCAGATATCAAAGTTTGTTTGGAATTAGGTTATGGAAATTATGATTTTTTTTTCATATTTTGGTAAATAACTTTGCAAAGGAGCATGTCAGTGTGCCAAGTAATATCTCATTTTGAAGACAGTTTTTCTCCTTACAACATGGTAAAAGAACTGTCTGTGCACTCTACACATTTACAGATATCCTAGTTTGTTTAGTCTTGTACGATTATGAAAATGATACATTTACAATACTTTTCATTATTATGCCCATATCTTTGCAAGGGAGTATGGTGATCACACAAATGATGCATCATTTTGAAGCTGACATTCAGATGCACAACTTCTACACTGAAATGTAGGCTCTGTCTGTTACAGGTGATGACATATCAGTTATGAAAAATAATATATCAATCATATTTCTGTGAATATCTCAAGAAAGGAACATCACACAGTAATGGTTAATGTGTCATTTTAAAGCTGACATTGTATGGGTCTGCATGGTACATTGACAAAGATATTATGCTTTGTTTTTCCAAAAAGGTAACAAATATGCACAATAATCAGCATTCCTTGCGAAATATTTAATAATGACTGATATACACTATCAACATTTACACTGTTGGAAAGGTCAGTGTCTACTGAACAACTTTCGTGTTTACATTTTTAGTCTAGCTCTTATAGTTGAAGAGTTATGAAAGTACAGTTTTGTACCTACCATAAATGTAGATGTCCGAACTGGATAGCATCTGCAGTCATAACAACTGGGTTGTCCTGTCGTCAGGCAGCCCTTCAGTCGGCCGGATTCCAAAGTCCGGGTCCGGCTTCGGCTGATGTCGCACTTCACCCGACGTCATCTCTGTTGGTCTTCGGGTATAAAGGCATCAGCCGACGCCATTTTCCTCAGTGTTTCTTGCCCCAGATGCCAGTAGCCCTCTTGGAGGCTAAATTTTGGATAGATGCCAATGTTTCCAAAAAGATAGAGGTAAACACAAAAATAAGCATGTATGTACATATATACAAACAAATACACCATAAAGACTCCCCACCAGCTAGCTATTAGGAGGGTAAAATACCTAGGAGTACCACAGAGGGAAGGAGGGAGGGTAATCCTGACTGCAGATGCTATCCAGTTCGGACATCTACATTTATGGTAGGTACAAAACTGTACTATGTCCTTCATGGATGCATCTGCAGTCATAACTGGGTAGAATACCATAGCCAACTAGGGGAGGAGGATAAAACTAGATTATGGTGTGTTTAGGATCCCTTGCAGTACAGCAGTGGCAAACCCTGCTCGGGATCTGGAATATAGAGGTAAGTTATAATGCTTGGCAAATGTATGCACGGAGGTCCAAGTAGCCGCCTCAATAATGTCTTTGGTTGCCACTCCTCGTAAGAAGGCTGTGGTAGTGGCTGTTGCCCTTGTAGAATGAGGTCTTATGTTCTGTGGAATTGGTTTTCCATGGAAGGAGTAACAGAATCGTATGCAATTTCCTATCCATTTGGAGATTGTCTGTTTGGAAATAGCTTTTCCTTCCCTTCCTGTTGCATAGGCTACAAAGAGTTGGGCAGTCTTTCTGCTATTTTTTGTTCTGTCCAAGTAGTAGCGTAGCTGTCTATGTACATCCAAGGTATGCAGTATTCTTTCACCTCTGTTTTGTGGGTTGGGAAAGAAGGTAGGTAGGTGGATTGCCTGGTTTAAAGACACTCTGGATACCACCTTAGGCATAAATGTAGGATTAGTCCTCATGGACACTCTATCTTGGTGGAAGATTAGGAAGGGTTGCACTGCCATTAAGGCCTGTAGCTCTGAAACCCTCCTTGCTGAAGTAATTGCCAGTAGGAAAGCAGTTTTCCATGACAGGTGTTGTAGGTCTGCTGTTGCTGCTGGTTCAAAGGGTGATAGTGTCAACTTTTCTAGCACAAAGTTTAAGTCCCAAGCTGGCAAAGGTGGTTTCCTTGGAGGTTTTACATTCTTGATTCCTCTGAGGAACTGCCTGAGCAAAGGGTGCGAAAAACAGGTGGATCAAAGCTGTATTCTGCTGAAATAGCTGATGCATGTATCTTGATGGAGGAGTATGACAAGCCTGAATGAAGAAGTTCGGCCAGATACTCTAGAATGTTAGGCATATCTATGTTTGACACATCTTTTCCTCTTTCAGTACTCCAAATGACAAACCTTTTCCATTTTCCAGCATAGTTCCTTCTTGTTGAAGGTCTGCGTGCTTCAAGAATAATGTCTTTAACTCTTTGGGAAAGTTCTGGGTTAGCTGTTGCTATGTGATGTTCCATGCAGTCAGTTGCAAGCGTTTTAGGTTTGGATGTATGATGCTGTAGTTGTTCTGAGTTAGCATCAAAGGCATCAGGGTATTGGCCACATATTGTTCTGAGACATGCTCCTCAGCAGTGGGTACCAGTGTTGTCTTGGCCAGTTTGGAGCTATCAGGATTATCCTTGGACGTTCTTCCTTGATTTTTAGTAATACTTTGTGTATCAAGGGAAGAGGTGGGAATGCATATGCTGTCAGGCCTTTCCAGCTGAAGGAGAGCGAATCCACTTTCCATGCCAGTGGGTGTAATGTCCTTGTGCAGAATTTTTGAGCTGGTGATTGAGAGGTGATGCAAATAGATCTATCTGAGGCATTCCCCATTTCTTTGAGATGGTCTTGAAAATGTCCGGGTGCAGTTTCCATTCGTGGGCATCCGATGTGGTTCTGCTTAATATGTCTGCTAGAATATTTTCTTTTCCGGTACAAAATTGCCTGTAACTGGATGTTGTAGCTGAGTGCCAGGTTCCACAGCTCCAAAGTCATTCTGCATAGGGGTATGAATGAGTGCCTCCCTGCTTGTTGATGTACCACATGACTGTGGTGTTGTCTGTCCTTATCATCAACTGGCCCTCTTTGAGAAATGGCCTGAACCTTTGGATTGCCAGTTTTACTGCCAGCATTTCTTTTAGGTTGATGTGCAGGTGAAGTTGATCCTGTGTCCACAATCCTTGCACGCATTTGTCCAGCATGTGGGCCCCCCATCCTAGGTCTGAAGCGTCTGTTGTGATGGTCTGGCTTGCTTGACATCTGCGAAAGGGTAGGCCTGGGTTTGTCTGGCATGCCTGAGCCCACCATAGGAACTCCTGTTTTAAGCATGGAATTAGTGGGATTTCTGTTTCTAGGCTGTGACTGTGCTGGGACCATAAATTATTTAGGTACCACTGTAGTTTTCTCATATGTAGTCTGGCAAGTGGGACCAGGATTATGCATGATGCCATGAAGCCCAAGGCCTGCAGTACTTTTCTTGCTGTTAACTTGTTCAGCTTTGTTAGTGCCAAGAAGTAAAGAGGGAGTTCTTTTTGTTTTTCTGCAGTTAGGAATGCCATTTGTTTTACTGTGTCCAATTCCGCGCCCAAGAATGTCCTTGTTTGGGATGGTATCAGCCTTGACTTTTGTAGATTGACTGTGTATCCCAGTGCTTGTAGCAAGTAAATGACCCTTTGTAAATCTGTTGTCAGCTTGCTTTTGTTGTCCCCTTGTAGCAGGCAGTCGTCCAGGTATGGGTAAATTTGTATTCCCTGTAGTCTGCAATGGGCAATTACTGATGCCAGGCATTTTGTGAATACTCTGGGCACAGTAGATAAGCCAAAGGGCAATGCTGAGAATTGATAGTGCTCTGATCCTGCAAGAAATCTGAGGTATCTTCTGCAGATTGGTCGAATGGGGACGTGCAGGTATGCCTCCTTGAGATCTAGAGTTACCAGCCAGCACTCCTTGCCCAGCATGGGAAGAAGTTGCTGTAGGGTCAGCATTTTGAATTTTGGGACAATGATGTATGTATTTAAGGCGGACAGGTCGAGAATTGGTCTCCAACTTTTTCCTTTCTTGGAACTAGGAATAGTCTTGAGTAGAACCCCTTTCCTTGCCCTGCAGTTGGCACTTTTCCACAGCTCTCATGTTTGCTAACTGCATTATCTGTTGTAGAGCCTCTGTTTTTTGATTTGGAGGTAGATTTGGCATTCCTCTTTTGATTGGTAAAGTGTGGAAGTGGAACCGGTATCCTTGATCTATGGTTTGTAAAATCCACTTGTCTTTTGTTATATAGTGCCAGTTTTTTGAAAATAAGGTTAACTTTCCGCCTAGAGGAGCTGCTATTTGTTCCCTGGTAGGCGGATTTAGGATTAAGTCACTGTGGTTGTGTTGATGTAGTGGCAGTGGTTGTGTCTGTGCCTCTGTTGTTACCTTGCCACTGTCGTCCTCTGTAGGCACCCCCTCTGGATTGGTTTCTGCCTCTGGAACGTCTGTTTCTGCCCCTTTGAGATCTTGTGTAGTCAGGAAATGACCAATTTTTGGCAGGCCAGTTCCTGCTAAACCTTGGGGGTTGAACCTGCAAAAAATCTTTAACCGTTTGAACGGATTTTGCCTTTTCTTCCATTTTCTTCATAACCTGCTGGGCAGGTGTACCAAACAAACTTGTCTTATCCATAGGAGCATCTAGTAACTTTGCTTTAACATGATCCGGTAAAGCTTGCTCCTTTAGCCATGCATGCCTTCTTATCACTGTGCCAGTCATGGCTGATCTAAATGAAGCCTCCAGTGCATCATAGCCACATTTTAAGGAATGGTTACTAACCTGTTGTATGTTATTTACCATTTCTAATACATATTTCTTATCAAGAGATTCATCAGTGGTTAGCTTTTTAGTTAACTGATCAAGCATAAACTCTTGGTATTGTATCATGTGAAACTGACAGTTTAAAGCTCTAGCTGAGAGAGTAGCTGAAGTGTAGACCTTTTTGCCCCATCTGTCTAATGACCTTGCTTCCCTTTCAGAAGGAATAGGGTTTTTAGCTATGGTCGCAGCTACTGCCTTGGGACCCTGGGATATAGTTTCGGGGTCTGCAAGAGGGGCCTTGTAAAGGTGGTGATGAGTGTCTGGCACCCTGTAAAATCTGTCTGGTTTGGCAGGGGCTGGAGGTAAAGAATGTGGAGCGGAGCAGACATCATTGAAAGCATCATCCACCACAGAGAGAACAGGAGGTATAGCTAAGGGTCTGTGTTGTGGAAGGTGCAGAAAAGTCCTAAGTCTTTTTCTGGAGTCTGAAAAATCCTGTTGCTGCCATTGGAACTGCTCTCGCATGGCATGTAAGGTTTCCCCAAAGGAAAATTCTTCTGGTGGGGAAGCAGCTGGAATGGATTCTTCAGCATCAGAGTCTTCAAAATTAGAGAAAGGAGCCTCTGGCTGGTCAGTTATGTCTGATTCATCGGCTGAATCATCAGATGACACTGGCTCAGGGGGCTCTGCCCTAGGTCTCTTCTCTGGGGGCTGAAAGGCCCTGTCTGGGTGAGATTGAGATCCTCTAATTAATGAAATTAAATCTTCTGCCAGAGTAAGCATTTGAGAACTAGAGGAGGGCCTGGTTGAACGGGGTTTAACAGGCACTGTTTTAGTAGTCTTGGCTGCTTTAGCCCTGGCGAAGGCCTTAATGGACATGGCTGCTGGAGGCCTAGCAGCACCACGTGCTGGGGTAGAGACATCCAAGGGAATGGTGTCTGATAAGTCAGTGGCAACCACCGTAGTGGGTATAATTTCTGAGGCAGATTCAAGAATGGTAGCAGGGGCCTCAGTTGTAGAGATAGATTCAGCTGTACTTTGATCAGTTTTCTCGGTTTCGGCCGAAACAGAGACACTCGTGGTTTGCTTAACCATGGTTTCAGCCGAAACCGCGGACCGCGAGTGTCGGTCTTTATCTTTGCGTTTTTTGGCAGATTGGGTAGTCGGAGGATCCGGCGGCATAATGTACGCAAAATCAGAACCGAAAAACTGTTCAGCAAACTCCGACCGGCGCCTAAAGCGTTCGTCGGTTGAAAGAAGCACAGGCCGAACAGGCTGCTACGTCGTGGGCTGGGCCTAAACAAGGCAGACAATAAGAGTGGAAATCTTTATGAGGTATTTGTTTCCCACAGGTTAAACAATTATTAACTTTTTCTGACATCGGCTGAGGCAAGAAAGAGTCCCCAACGGGGTACTTAGCTTTAGAAATCTTCGAAGTAGTATTCGGTAGAAGTAATCTCTGGATCCGACCGACCGGCACTTGCGAACAGCTTCTGCTTCGGGCGCCACGCGGCAAGAAAGACAGAGGAAAATGGCGTCGGCTGATGCCTTTATACCCGAAGACCAACAGAGATGACGTCGGGTGAAGTGCGACATCAGCCGAAGCCGGACCCGGACTTTGGAATCCGGCCGACTGAAGGGCTGCCTGACGACAGGACAACCCAGTTGTTATGACTGCAGATGCATCCATGAAGGACATCATTTGTTTTCTGTATGGTATTACAAATGGATTTTCTGAAAATGAGCTCAGGCTGCACTGTTGTTCCTATGGTGGAATTAAGCAGGCAGCTTTTCCTGAGCTGCTCCGGAGTGAATGAGTTAAAACCATAAGGGCAGAAAAACAAAACTGAAAGTAGATGTCTTGATTACAAGACCTCTGAGTGGTATAGGGTTTATGTAAACAAAATGTGAACCAAGAGGACAGTACAGTAAGTAAATTTGTCATAACAGTAGATGTGTGAGTGATCACTGTTGCAGTGGCCTTAGGTTAGGTTATATTCTGCCACGAATATAACAGACAGCCAAGTTCCAAAGCTTTAGGGCACCTTCCATGTGCCAAAACCATCAGTCGGATCGAGTGAAGCTGAATAAATAGACCAATTTGGCCATAAAGTCCTTCATAGCTTTCATCCCAACAGGGAGAAGGAGGCTGAGCCCTGAAAGAACAATGCAAGGAACAACAACAAAAAATAAGTATTCACACCCTGGCATAAACACCACACCAAAAAGCAAGGGGGGTGGTGAAAGGGAGCGTCTACTGCAGTAGAGATCATTTGGATGTCTACTGTTACTTTAAGTTTACTTATATAACTGTACTATGTTCATCATACTGATCACTGCTGCAGTAGTCTTAGATATATGGACAGACTACCCTAGCTTACTACATTTGGGAGCTGGAAGGAGGACAGTCCAGGAGTCCCAAGAGAATAGCACTAGTGAAGAGTAATCTAGACCTAGAGAAGGAATCAAGCTTACAGTGCTTTATAAAAGGATGTACTGAGGACCAAGTTACTGTTTCTAAAATACTTCGAATCCAATCTTTTCCAAAAAAAAAAAAAAAAAAACATGGATGAAGCCAAAGTGCTTGTAGAGTCAGCCTCCACCCTGACTGAAGTAGTTCTGTTGTGGTGAGTATAACAAAAAGTAATAGCCTTGGAAACCGTCTGCTTTCACACAGGTTGCCCCTTCTTAACTTCACAAGAAATGAACAATTGCTCCAAAGATTTGAAAGATGTATTCCAGTCAATATAGTACTTGAGTAGTCTGTGGAGTATCCTTTTCATTAAAGAAAATGGGGAAAAGGATATCTTGACTTAAAGTAAACTCAGACACCACTTTAGGCATAAAAGGATTTCTTCACAAAGAAACCCTGTTCCTGTGGAAAATGAGACAGGGTTTACTATAAAAATACTGACACACTGTCAGAAGGGCTAAGGTAAGGGTGCAAAAAGGCAAAACTGTGAATCCAAATCCTGTCAACTTCGAAACGTTGACATATAATTTGTAGTTGCAGTTTTGAGCGTTGATGGTTTTAATTGATTGCACTATAGTGCAGATTGGGAAAATTAGTTTTCCTCTCTGTATTGCGATCTTGGAGTTTGAGTATATAATTAGCAGGGGGGCTTGCCCCCTGCAAAACAGTATACCTGTTTATGTGTTTTTTTCCGGTGTTTTTCAGATGGTGAGTGGTGCATTACAAGTCAAATGTCAATTTTTTCCTACCAAAAAAACTGACATTCTGAGCAGCCGGCATGACGGTATTTGCGTTTCCAGTTCGGGGATATGAATATTTGTGGTAAGCGGCTTCATTATTCTGATAGTAAACCACTGACTCACCATAACAGCAACTCAGATTCTCTTCTTGTAGAGGTCAGTGCAATCAGTAAAACTGTTTCCTATGTTAAGAACCCCAAGTCAGACTGATTAGCTGGTTCAAGTGGAGCAAGTGTTAGCTTCTCTACCACAAAACTGAGCACCCAAGGGCAGGCCATAGGTTTTCTAGGAAATCTCTCGTGTAAAACCACTTTCAAAACCATCCTGAAATGAGACTGCATTCAAAGAAGAGGATCCATGAGCAGACATGGTGAAATGGCTTACAAATACACCTTGACAGAGAAATAAGAAAGGCCATAGGATAGTAACTCGCACAAATAAATATTGTAAAACAAGAGAACAGCTAGCCTTGAATGGGTGCTGGGTACATTGCTGGCACCAACTAGAAAAACTGTTTCCATTTGCTAATAAGCAAATTTCTAATAGAAAACATTTTTGCCTCTATTAGTACCTGCTGCAAATCCTCAGTAAACATGTACCTAAAAGGAATTCCCAATCATCCAGGCAGTCGACTGAAGTTGACCGATATCGGAATGTATCAAACTCCCATTCTCGTTAGTAGATCCAGTCTGTGAGGAATCTTGTGTCAATTGAAAAGTGGTCATTTCCAAAAGAAAGGAAAACCATAGTTATCTGGGCCAGAAGAGAGACACCACAATGATCACAGGAGATGCCTTCTGAAATCTTACAAAGTACCCTAGATATCACAGTGGAAATAATGGAAGAGCAAACGGGAACATTCCTGTCAAAGGAAAAGAAAAAAGGCATCAGTCTTCCAGGCCTTCATACATGGAGGCCTGCAACAGAATCTTGCTAGTTGACTGTTCAGAGAGGAAGCAAAGAGGTCTCCTTAAGAAGTCCACACAGATGGATCAATGGATCAAATCTCAGAAGATCCCCTGATCTAGTTTCCATTCTTGACAGTCTTCCCTGCTCCTGCTCAACTTACGTGCCACACAACTTTGCTCTGATGGAATGTAGGATGCCTGCAGAGTGAAACTGTGCTGTGAAGCTATATTTCAAGCTAACATGGCTAGTCTGCATAGAGGGTCTGACCCAGTTCCTCCTGCTTGTCATGCCATAATGACTGTGGCATTGTCTGTAACAACCTGAAGTGGTCCCCCATAGACCAAAGATGATTCAAGAGAATTGAGTGCCTAGATAAATGCAAGCATCTTTTTGAAACTGACATGCCTGCATCTGTCCTTAGTGTCAGACGCACAGTGCACTTTTATCTCTCCTGAAACTGCCTCCCCCAGCAAAGTCCGAGGCATCTGTGGTGACTACTTTGGTACAGGGAGGGAGATAGGGAGACTTGGATTTAATAAATGTAGTTTCCAAGGTACTGGGAAGCACTAGTAAAAGATTTTATTCAACACTTGGCGTACATTTCGTTTTTTCAGCCTGGAATCCTGTCTTTTCATGTTTGTGGACTTTTTATATTTTTGGAGTGCTTAAAGTTATTTTTGTGGCATTCAGGCTTGAGCTGACCGAGCTGGTTTGAGACTGCTGGAACCGAGACGGATTTCCCTTCCATTTCCGGTCCCACCACGCTGGTTGAAATATGGAAGGAAAGGGACACTAGAGCAGCTTCAAAAGATGTCTTTTTTTTTGAGGAAGCCAGACTCACATGAGGGAAATTTTATTTTATTAGAACAGCTACTCAATAAAGAGGTAACTATTTTATGATACTGGTTTACTAGAAAAATATCTAAACCTGGATTTGACCCTTAGGGGCCTTAGAGTACACCGGTTACCTTCCTCTGATTTTTCTGATGAAGAGACTGACTTGTTTGAAGAGTGGAAGCAAACTTCTCTAGTGTGGCACTACGGGTTGGCTGAAAGTGCTTATTAAAAGAAACATTGAACAACGCACTAAAGTGCAGGAAGAGATTTTTATAGCTACAGGATCGTTTTAGTAAATCTGTTCCTGATTTATCTTTCAATAACAGAATTAAGGAGATCCAGGGCTGTATCAGTAAGGTCGAGGAGGCGGTGATTACACAAAAGAAGGGAATGTTAGAACATGACATAAGGGACTATTAAAAATGGCACCATCTTCTCAAGGCAACGGAAAACTAGAAGGGGAAGGTCTAGGAGTGCTCGCAATTGCAGCAAATCCTATGTGCTACGTGATTCTTCAGCTTCCTCGGTTGAGACTGCGTCCAGTGGCAATAAGAATGTGTTGTTTGAGGAGGTCATTCCAAACGAGGGCACCTTAAAAGAACAATCTTCTTCGGCACAACAAGTCAAAACCAGAGGTCGGAAAAGGCAGGGAGCGAATTTGTACGGTGGTGGTGGCAACAGAAGGAGGAATTGACAGCAGTTATACTGACTTTAATGATGACTAACATAAATGTAGAGGCTCTTATTTCACCCAGGTATGTGGCGCATGAGGGCAGTCAGGGCGATCGAGTGGATTTAAATATTGTTAATCTTTCTGATTTAAATGCAAGTAGTGAAATTGAAGCATTGTTATTGAAGGGAAAAAAATCTGTTCCATTTTTTCCAAATTTAGCTGATGTTATTATGGAAGCAAGTTGGTTTTGTAGAAAACTGCATTTAAAAGTGTTTTTTTTTCAAAATAGAGTGTTTAATACCAATGACAATGCTGATGTTACTAATGTAAATGATGTGGATAATTCAAGTGTTTGTTCTGATGATTCACTTAAATGTTTCTTTATATGCTAATGAATTTTGTGACCTACTGGTCGATTCTCCTAAAGGGAAACAGACGGCTGGAAACAGTCATGAATGGAGGTTTTTGTACATGATATGGTAGGTTAAAAGTTCCACAGGTCCCTCACTGCAGTAGTTGTTTTCCACCCAAGTTATCAGCAGTGGTATGACAATTTCAAAGTGTTTTGTATAGAGAGAGAGAATTGGAATATAAGAAGTTTATACAAAGACATAGGACATACAACTTGAACAAATGAGTGGTTGGCTCTAAATGACTTGAGAGATATGAATGACAAATATGTGTACACCCAGGCTGACAAAGGTGGAAATTGGGTAATTTTATCTACAGCAAAGTACAATGCTACAGCGGAAGAGTTGTTGACCAATCTGTCTACACTACTATATCGGGGGATGTTTTAATGGTGAATTACTGGAATTGTTGGAAAGTGGTGAGAGATTTTTTTTTTTATCTCCACGGATGTCAAGAAACTTTTTGTGAAGAACCCTAGAGATGCTATTTTTTTTTTCATCATTCCTAAAAATCATAAATGTCTGCTCAATCCACCAGGTAGGCAGATAGTATCAGGAAAGGGTTCTTTCCTGCAAAATGTAGACTTTTTGTTTTTATCATCAGTTGAAAGTTTGAGTAAAGTTACATCTCATATTAAAAATGGGAAGGATTTATGTGATCTGATGATAGGTATGAAGTGGAAAACCAGAAACTATTGGGCCACCATGGATGTGAAAGCTGCTTATACGAGCATTAAAAATGTTTGCGGTTTAGAAGCATTTGGAAAGATGATGGGGAGGGTCCACGCACAAGTTTCATTTTGCAGTTACTGGAATTTTCTTTAACATACAACTGTTTTAAATTTAACAGTATTTTCTACAAAAAGATGGTATTGCGATGGGGGCGTCATACGCCCCTTCTTAAGCCATCATGTTTATGAATAATTTTGAAAATCAGTTGATAGTACTGAATTTTTCAGGCGTCATGTGATTATCTATAAAAGATATATAGATGATTTGTTTTTTTATCTGTAGGGGTGATATTTGTGAGTTTGAAGACTTTGTGGACAATCTCAACCACAATAACTTTTGGTTGAAATTCACATATACAACAGATAGAGAAAGGATTCAGTTTCTTGACTTAGAATTTTTTGTGACCGTTGAGGGAATTTCTTTCAGGCCTTTCAGTAGAGAGAGATAGCCGTTAATTTTTATCAGCTGATAGTATGCATCCCTCCCCATTTATTGGCTGCCTTACCCCATGGCGAATATAACCGCATTTTCAATAATACTTGTGATAACCATACTGTGAGAGGAATTTTTGAAAGTTAGACAAAAATTGTTGGAGAGGTTACACTTCCCATGTTCTTGATAAAGTAGAAAGGGTGTTTGGAAATTCTTTAGTATCAAAACACAGCCCCTTTAAAAATACATTGGGTGCCTCGAGGGTAAAATTTAGTTATGTATCTGATGAAGATAATGAATAAAAATTATTTTTTGTCACCAAATATTCTCCTTTTTCTAGGAGTTTGAGGACTGTTAGAGAGATTTCAGCCCATGATTGTGAATGAACCTACCCTGAAAGGCTGGTTTCCTAGGAGAATAATGTTCCCATAGCAGATTTTCTAATTTGAAGGAATTGTTAAATACAAAAAGTGAAGAGAAAACAGGGACATACAGGATGTTATTCTTGTGGCCACTGTAAAATTTGTAGGAAAGTCCAGAATTTAGATGGAACTTTTATAAATGGTAGAAAGTTAAAGGGCATGGATCTATTTGTCAGTCCTGTGGGGTTGTTTACATCACAGGTTGTGGATGTGATCCAATAAGGTGGTACACTGGGCAAACCAAAAGAATGGTAAAAAATTGTATACTGGAACATTTGGGTGACATCAGACATGGCAGGGTTGACAATCCTGTTGCATATCATTTTCAGGCAGCTCACGCTGGTTCTGATGCCAGATTGTTTTTTAGCATCCTGGCTAATGTTAATACACAGGGTGACATTTTTCATAGTGAATTATTGAAGTTGGAGATCAAGTTAATCATTAATTATGGCACGTTATTCCCTAGAGGTTTAAATCAGGAATTCAACAATAATATTTAATAAGCAATTTTTTGTACATTTGGTATCTTAGTTGAGGGTCTGTTTGAGAATAGCTATTTTAGCTTCTTCATGTGTTTTTTTTTTTTGTCTCTTCATTTAAATGTCCTCTCTCGTTTTAAAGAAGACTATTCATGGTCATGAGGTCACAAAATTCTCTATTGCAGTATTTCACTACAGACTTTATAATTTAGTATATTTAATGTATTTTTGGTATACACATACACGTATATATAGATACATTTTTTCCCCATGCGTCACATATCCTGAGAGTTTTTATATTTTTGCATTTCATATGTACCATCTAGTAATTTTATTGCTATTGCAATTTACTTTTGATACAGTGAAATATGAATGTGAAAGATGGGAAGGGTTAAAGAGCAACACCTATTGTTTAATACTTTGTAATTGAATGACTTCTTAATTCAGCCTTATTAATGTGTATTTAAAGTTTTTGCACTCTGGTGTAAAAATTATTCCTTTGAAAGGCTGTTGAGCCGAGGTACTGGGAAGCACTAGTAAAAGATTTTATTCAACACTTGACATATATTTCGTTTTTTCAGCCTGGAATCCTGGTCTTTTCATGTTTTGTGGACTTTTGATATTTTCGGAGTGTTTCAACTTATTACACAACAGGGAAGCTTAACAAGAGTGGCTCTTCATTGCCAACTGACGGGACCCAAACAGCCACAGAGGGGCATGGCTAACCCATGGTATGTAGTGACTGTAGTTGCTACATTATAGGGATCTGATGTAAAAGACAAGTGGTCCGAGGTATAATTAACGGCCACAGCAGAGTGACTCATCTGTGGCTAAAGCAAATTGCTAGCCTGCTGTTGTGAAAAAGGCTGTTTGCTTAACTTTTCCCTTTTGTGGCTGGAAGAAGGACCAACAGTGGGACCGGTAGTTTGTTCCACGATCAAGCCGAAAATCATGTCTCTTTCTTGGGGAAGACAAGCAAATGTCAGTAAAAAGTACAAGTCTTTAAAAATCAGATTTTTCATAGAAAGCCCACTAAAAAGCTTTGCCACCCCCTCCCAAAGTAAAATAAACAATTTCTCCACAGTAAAAACAGTTTTCATTTACTTTACACAACTTTTAAACTGATTGGGAAAAAAAGAGCAGTCTCATAAGTACAATGCAGTCTCATGATAGTCTGTTAAAATACAAAACTCCTAGCTTTAAAGTTACTTTCTGGAGAAGGAAAGTGATGACAAGGTTTAGAAAATATAACCTTTTTTCTCTAAAGGGAACTTATCTGCTCAGCAAAGGAACAGCACCAAGCCAACTGTCATTCCTCAAAAACCTTAGAGGAGCCTACTCTTTGGCATCAGTAAAGCTCAGAAGGGCTAGCCACTTAAAACTTGTCTTTTTCAGCTCTGCTCAAGCTACCTGACAGTTTTGAAGCATGGAAGGTGCCCTGAAGCTTTAGAAACTGACTGGCTGTTATATGCTTGGCAGGATAAAACCCATATAGCTAAGGCTAATGCAGCAGTGATCAAAATGAAGAACATCCTCAGTGTTCTCCCTCTGAAAGCTCTGGCACATTCTGGAAATAGCTTCGTAGAAAGAGTCCCCAAAGTGAGAATCCAAAACGGAGCTCTCCTCAGAGTCTGAATCAGAAATTGTTGGAGATAATCCTGTATCTATCCCTTCGTCTTCCTGTCCAGATTCAGAATCCTGAATCTCTTCACAGAAACTACTCTGTAAGAAGGATCAACAGCCTGAATTACACCCTGAGCCAGACCCAGTAAACTACTCCAGCCCAAGGAAATTTGCAGAGTAGAAGACAGATGTTTAGTTTCCTTTTCTTTTTACAGGAAAAATGCGGCCAACTGTGTTTTTAATAGCAGCAGCTTCTCAATGAAAAGCACAACATTCTGACGAAACAGGGAAGCCTTCCCTGTTCCGTTTCCCTCATCCAATGAGGGGAACCCAACAATCGCACAGGATGTGGCCAAGCCCTGGTCTACAGTGGCTGTGGTGCTACACCAGCAGGATCCTGGATAACAGATGAGTGGTCTGAGGTACAACTAAAGGCCACAGCAGAGTCACACACCTGTAGCCAAAGCAAACTGTTAGCCTGCTGTACAGGCAGAGGCTATGCTCAACTTCTTTTTTTTTTCTTTTTGTGGCTGGAAGAAAGACCAACCTTTGGACCAACAGTTTGTCCAATGGTGACGCTGAAAACAGTGCCTCTTCCTCAGGGAAAGTAAGCAGCAAAAAAAAAAAAAGTCAGTAAAAACTTTAGTGCCCTTAAAAGTCACTTTTTTCACAATACAAAATGCTACAAAATGTTTTAAAGTAAAAAGCATTTTAAAACATTTTGCCAGCTCCAAAAAGGAAAATAAACACAATTTCTCCACAGGAAAAAAATGTTTTTTTTCAAATACCTTAAACAATTTTTAAAATAGCAAGAAAAAAGTACGATACAACCTCATGACAGTCTTAAAACACAAGGAAAGCTATTTTAAAGCCAGGAGTTTAACAGTAAAGTGTTAAACAATTTTATAATGGAAATTTCCCCCCAAATTTAACATAACTGCCCAGAAAAGGAGCAAGCAGAAGCAGAACATATAGCTGCTACAGGACCTCTACCATCTACAGGAGGGGAAGGATATAAAGCAATTAGACAGAAGAATTTATTAAGAACTCTTCCACACAGTAAAATCAGAATCAAATGATAACCAGCTAAATACTTTTCCAGTTAATCATTTTAAAGTCAATTACAGACTTATTTTCACCCCCTCTCTCTGTCCCTCTCTTGCCACCACCTTTAAAATGCACTAATCAAAGAGACTTTTGAGATGTAATTGAACTGCATAAACCTGCCCATCCACCAGGCAAACATCTAATGTCCTTCCTCTCTAGCACGCCTATAGAATGCCCTCCCACCTCTCATCGGCACCACCAGAATTTCATTCAAAACCTTACTTCACACACACCTAACTTCACTATAGGAATGCTCTTGCTCCCACCCCACATAATCTCCCCTACACTATAGCTACTCTGTATAATCTATAATGCACAACAGCCTCCCATTGTTTTGTACCCCTAATAAACTCTGGGAATTATCATAACTCCTAAAATGGTATAATTCAGTAGCCTAGAAATTAACTGCATGACTTAGCATAACTGTTAAAAAAAAAAAATTTAATGCACTCTACAAATGTGTTTTTCTGTTTGTTTAATTTTACTTCATTTGTGCACATTACATTGCTCTAATAACTTACTCTAATGTTAAATCTGTAATTTGTAATTTTCTGGAGCTTTTCTCCCAGGACTCCATTGAAAACAGGCTCCTCGTGGCCCAATGGACTATCCTGGCAAACAAACTATAAATAAATAAATAAAAAGGAATACAGTATTCATATAACCTGCCGTACGAAATGCATAAAGATTTTGAACATTTGCTATCCAGCATAGCTCACAACCTCTTAGTGCAAGAAATCTGGACAAAGCCTAAAATAATGGGGGGACAATAAACCAAAAATAGGGACAGATTTTAAATATTTCTCTTATAAACTTAGAAAGTTGTTAGAATAACAGAATTTGTATTAGCATTCATTTTCCAAAGGTTATGAAGTCAGAAATTCAAATGTATGCCATTATATAGTGACTTCAATCCTCAGTGATCGGGCAGAAAACCACTAATGTTATGGGGGACATAACAAAAATATGAGGCAAAAATCTGGACATTCTGCAAAAATCTGGACAGTTGAGAGGCATGCTATCCAGGCTTATAAGAAATACTTTTTACACAAGCGTACGGTCTCAAAACAGCATTTTTATACTAGAACTCAGACAAATACAAAAATAGCAACTTTTATGAGCTTCTTTTTTAGTTAATGCATTTAATCTCCAATGTGTACAATACGATATGCAAAAAAAAAATTCCAATGGCATATAAACAAATAGAAATTATTGAATGGTTTGATGGTACAATGTATTTGGTTTTGCAGTGTCAAGGCCTATTAAACTCATCTAGGAGACTGCCAGACAAAAAAAAAAAAAAACATCTTGGATTGACATGGAAGGCACACTAGCAAACTGTTACCAATTTCAAATGATTTACTAAGACAAGCTGGCTGCTGTGTGAAGGGCTTTTATGTTAGAAGCCTGATAAGATTCATGGGATTAAAGGCTATACAATTGGTAGCGCACAATAATATTGTACCCTCAAAGTCTGTATTTATGGGGTCAGGCTTGTTTAGAAATGTATTTCAAGGGAAATGTGCAACAAAGATTAGAACTTATTGTAAATGGCATCACCCACACTGAATCAGAGGCCATTGACGACTTTTTGGCTGAAACGTTCAGCTCAAATCCCCCCCCCCCCCCCACACATCGCCCGATAGTCCAAAGAACTACTGCAAACCACAATCACCACTAGAAGAAAATGACCTAAGAAAAGAATTGCTTGACTTAATAGAGATGGATAGACATAATAAGATCAATAAATGAAATAGACTGCAGAAAGTCAATAAAACCCCAAAGGTTAGAAGTTTGATAAACAAATGAACACAGCAATTAGGACTGCCCATAGAGATTCATGCGATATAACAAAAGTAAATAAGATACATTATCTGTTATTTGGCTGTACAGTAAAGTCCTACCACAAGAACACAGGGTAGTAAGGGAAAGGACGGGGAGAAATCAAATGCCATCATGGAAGTATTGAATACAGAAAACTATAAAGCAATTACGACAAGAAGTGTCACTGTTAAAAGAGTACAGAAGAGGGAACAGATTACCAAAAATATTCAGAAAGATAGATGTGATAAAAGCAAGCTCAATATTATAATGGGTCAGGATGTAATACTGCAAATAATAAACTAAAAATATTAGCACAGGCAGAAAAACTTAGAAGATATACAGATAAATATAAAGGAAAAGTACAAAATAAGCAATTTATTGATAACCCAAAAAAGTTTTATAGAGAACTGGGAACAAGGTAAAAGGAACTGAAAGACCACCAAAAGAAGAAATAGACACATTTTGGAGAAATATTTATGAAGGTCCTGTGGAGCATAGCAAAGATGCTAAACGGAAAGAAGTAAAAGAATGAACTTCATACAGGACATGAAATGGGATGAAATAACTGACAGACGGATTGAAACCAAGATTGAAACAAAGTTAACAAAAGCCTGTAACTGGAAAACCCCAGGCCCAGATGAAGTACCTAATTTCTGGGTAAAAGTATCAATATCTTTGCGCGAAGATTTAGCCATGAGCAAGAACTATTTATATGTGCACCACAAACAGACCCCAGCCTGGCCTGGCTAACAAGAAAAACAATGTGCCTACTTAAGAATGAACCTGCAAGCTACCCTAAAAACTATAGACCAATAACTTGCCTTCCAAAGACGTACACACTGGAATTGATGCCAACAGAGTTTGTAGTCATTTAGAAGAAAACTCGATTATGGCAACAGACAACAGGGTAATAAAAGAAAGTCATATGGAACAAAGGATGATTTATTGTTAAAGTCACAGTGGAGAACTGCATTAAGGTGAAGAATCTAAGTATGGCATGGATAGACTACAAAAAAGCATTTGACAGTACCCCACATTCATGGATAAAAATAGAAGTTATGTTCTTACCATAACGTTCCATGTTAGTTGTCTTCTTCTCGCCTTCTTCTTGCTGGATGGGTTCGGAGCCGACCTCGGCTCCGACTCGGCCACTCTAAAAGCTCGAGAGTTGGTTCCACCGGCTCGAGGCTCCCCTTATATCCCACAATGCTAGGCGTGAGTTACCTCAGATCTCGTTTGTAAGCTAGGCCCAGATTATAATAGTAGCAGAATAACTAGAAACAAAGTCCACCTCTATAAACAAGGGAGAAGAGAAGGGTGACCTACATCCTGATCCAGGAAAATATGCACCGCAGAGCATATACCTAAAGTAAAGAGGTGGTAGAAAGAGAGGTCACAATCAAACTCCTCTAGGTCTGTCCAGGCCAGGGGGAAGGAGGGTGGGACGCAAGAAGAAGGCGAGAAGACAACTAACATGGAACGTTATGGTAAGAACATAACTTCTATATGTTAAGTTGTCTATCTCGCCTTCATTCTTGCTGGATGGGACCGCGTCCCTAGCACCTTGTCCCGGGTGGCCTAACGGAACAGACTCCTGAGAACAGTGGAACCAAAGTTAGCTCTATGCCTAGAAGCTAAATCCAACTTATAATGAGAAATGAAAGTGTGAGGAGTAGCCCAAGTAGCCGCTGCACAAATGGTGTCAATAGGCAGTCTGTCTTGGAAGGCTATAGAAGTAGCCAAAGCTCTGGTGGAATGAGCTTTAGGTTTGCTAGGCAGCTTTTGGTGTCTAATTTCATAAACAAGGGAAATCAGAGATGTTAGCCATCTAGATAATGATACCTTTGAAACTGCATAAGAGACAAACAGCTGGTCAGATTTTCTGAATTGTTTGGTTCTATCCAAATAGTACCTTAACTGACGATGAACATCTAGCCAATGCAATTTTTGTTCAGACCTGTTAGAATATTCTGGAAAAAACACAGGGAGGTCAATGCTTTGATTTAGGTTAGACGCCGAGGCTATCTTAGGTAAAAATGACGGGTTGGTTCGTAAAGATACCCTGTCCTTATGGAAAAACAGATAAGGAGGTCGACAGCTGAGTGCATGAAGTTCTGAAACTCTTCTAGCTGAAGTAATAGCTACCAGAAAGAGTCTCTTCCATGATAGCAATTTTAAAGAACAGGAGGCTGCAGGTTAAGGGGGAAGAATCAAAGAACTAAGAATTAAATTTAGGTCCCAAGGAGGAGGAGGATTTCTTATAGGAGGTCTGAGTAGAAAAACTCCCTTCAAAAAGGCTTTGCAAAGCTTGTGGGACATTATGGCAGACTCTGAAATACCCACATGAAAGTTAGAGATAGCTGCCAATTGAACTTTAAGAGTCGAAGGAGATGAACCTGCATGGAAGAGTTCAGCTAGAAAATCAAGGACCATTTGGATGGAAGCAGTGAAAGGATCTACGTCCCTGCCTTGAGCCCAATAGGCGAAACGTTTCCACTTACTCGAATAAATCTTTCGAGTGGAAGATTTATGAGAAGCTATCAAAATATCTCGAACAGAGTGAGATATTTGAGGAAGCCTGGCTAAGGTTGGAATTGGAGGAACCAAGCAGTGAGGTTCAGAGAGGGAAGGAGCGATGAAACTGACCCGACTGATGGATCAAAAGATCTGGAAGTAGGTCCAGATGCCAAGGTCGCTCCAACAGAAAATGATGTAGAAAGGGGAACCAAACCTGTCAAGGCCAGTAAGGAGCAATGAGGATCAACGAGGCCTTCTGAGCGATAGCTTTCTGTATCACTTGAGAGATTAGTGGGAAGGGAGGAAATGCATACAGAAGTCCCGGGCCAAACTTGGACTAGAGCGTCTCTGCTGGGCTGGCCTGGTAAAGGGAATAGGGTGAAATAATCTCTGCACTTGCTGTTTTGGGGAGTAGCAAAAAGGTCGCAGCAAGGCTGACCCCACTTGAGAAAAATTTCTCTCACAACAGAGTCTTTCAGAGACCACTCGTGAGGCATGAGGATAGCTCTGCTCAACTTGTCCGATTTGATTGGACTTCCGGGATGTGCGTTGCTATCAGAAACCGCTGAGAAGAAATCGCCCATTGCCACAGTCTGAGTGCTTCTCGACACAGGGGTAGGACCTGGTTCCGCCTTGTTTGTTGATATACCACACTACAGACATATTGTCCGTCTGGATTGCTATCGTTCCCAAGGGAAGAGAGTCTTGAAGGGCTTGCAACGCTAAAAGCACTGCTCTCATCTCTAGAACATTTATGTGCAAGTGGCATTCGTCTGGTTGCCATGTGCCCTGGACAGTTCTGCCCTGATAATGCCCCCCCCACCCGATCAGGGAGGCGTCCGTTGTCAGAGTAGCAACCGGAGGGGGAGGAACAAAGGGTCTTCCCAAGAGGAGCTGAGGGGAAGACATCCACCACAGAAGATGATTCCTGCATGTTTGCATGATCATAATGGTGTGGGACATCGGAAGTTGCTGGTATGACCATTGTGTGAAGAGCATCCATTGAAGGATTCTCATGTGGAATCTGGCTAATGGAAGCAAAGGTATGGCAGCCGCCATAATCCCCAATACTTTCAGAACTAACCTGGCTTTGACTCTGTTGCTGCTGAAGATGAGCGAGACCAGTTTTTGTATGTCTGTTATTCTCTGATCTGTTAGCCTCGCAGACATGTTGACTGTCTAGAATTGCGCCTATGAAGGTAATAACACGACAAGGCGACAAAACAGACTTTTCGCAATTTATTGAAATGCCTAAGTTTTGACAAATGCGAAAGGTATAGTCCCTGGCCCTTAGAAGAAGATGCTTGGTGGGAGCTGTGAGGAGCCAGTCGTCCAAATATGGAAACACCTGGAATCCTTGACGTCTCAGGTGAGAAGCTACCACTGCCATGCATTTGGTAAACACCCGGGGGGCAGTGGTGAGTCCAAAGGGCAGGTCTCTGAATTGAAAATGACTGGTTCCCAGCCTGAAGCGGAGAAATCTTCTGGAGCGCCTGTTCATTTTATATGATAGTACGCATCCTGAAGGTCTATAGAGCACATCCAGTTTTTTCTTCCCAATAGGGGAAGGATGGACTGTAGCGTGACCATCCGAAATCGTGTTTTCTTGACTGACTTGTTCAAGATACTGAGATCCAAAATTGGTCTCCAGTCCCCTGTTTTTTTTGGAACTAAAAGAACCTGGAGTAGATTCCGGATCCTTGCTGGTCTGCTGGAACTGGCTGAATTGCTCTTTTTGCAAGCAGCTTTGAAATTTCCAAAGCTGCAAGATCCCTTTGAGCGGGTGGAACATCTGGAAGGGATTTTTTTGATCGGTTTGGAATGCAAACGAAGGGAATGGAATAGCCTTCGGAAATGGACTGTACCCACTTGTCTCGAGTTAGGGATAGCCAGGCTTCTGGGTACAGTGACAATCTTCCCCCGACTGCCTCCGACACCTCAGGGATGCTGAAAGGGCTTATCGGAAAGTTTCTCGATTGCCCTGGTTCTGCGGACCCCCCCTGCCTCTAGGGCGACGTCTACCATTGTTGTTCCCCCCTCTGCCTCTGGCGGGGAACCGACTTTGTGCGTCAGGCGAAGCCCCTTGAGATTGTTTGCGGAACCACATTTTCCCACTTTTCTGGCCTTTGGGGTAAGGCCTAGAAGGAGTAGAAAAACGGACTCCGACGGCAGAAAGAGTCTTGCCATCCGTCTCGCACCTAGTCAAGGTTTCTTTCACTTGAGGACCAAAAAGAGATGATCCATCAAACGCGAATTAGTGAAAGACGCGTTTTAAAGGGGTCCGCAAAGTTGCATAGCCGCATCCAGGCATGCCTGCGTAAGGCTACACCTGTCCCTGCGGCCCTGCTCGCTCCATCAGCCGCATACGAAAGGAGGCGCATGGAGGAGTTAGCTATGGAGTTCAGGGTAGCCAGCTGAGTGTTCATCTTGTCCTGAAAACCCGCAGCTGTAGGATCCTTCAACATGTCACTCGCTTCTTTGATCAAGTCTCTTTGAAGACGAGTAAAATGGCATAGGTAGTTCAGCGAACGCATTGCAAAGGTCGCTGATGAGAACATCCGCTTCCCGTACCTGTCCATAGACCTAGATTCCTTGTTAGGTGGATGGACAGGCACTGAAGGATCAGCTAGTTCCTTCTTAGTGGCAGCAGCAACCACCATAGCATCCACAGAAACTCCCTTGGTCAGAAATTGTTTATCCGCTGGTGCCGTGATAAATTTTGAGGGTCTCCTGGGAGTGGGGTCCACTGAGTCAGGAGCCGTCCATGCCTTTTTTGCTACCACCTGCATGAGGGGGTCAAAGGGGGGAGACACCCAGGAGGTGGAAGGGCGAGAGCCAAACGCCTCAAGGTACACAGATTCGTCCTCCGAAGGGCTGAGGGCTGGCCAATTTCCCCTCTGTTTGAGGATTTCTAAAATGTCTGCAAATGAGACATCTTCAGAAGGGGAACGGGGGGAACCCTTGGAATCCTCTAAATCTGTGTCAGAGGTGACGGACTCAGATGAGTCTATGTGTTTCCTCTTACACTTTCTCTTCCGAGGGGGCTCTTCTGCCAATTCAGGAGAGGCCTCGGAAGAGGATGAGATCCCCACAGGGGATTCCTGAGGAGCTGGCTCCCTGCGGTCTGGGATGAGGGAGTGAGTCGACTTGACCTGAGGCACCGAAGAGGGAGGGGCGGACGGAGCAGACTGTGGAGTTGAACCAGGTTCCAACACACTCCGCATGACCTCGAACGCACCCCTGTCAGGCAGGGCCAGAGGTCCCCGCTCCGAAAAGCTGAAAACCTCCCTCGGCACCGACAGCGATGGCTCCGAGGCCGATGTCGGAGCCGAACTCACCAGTGCCGAAGCACCGAGAGGGAGAGCGGGGTCGGACAAGGGTCCGATGCCACTCACCCCTCGAGCCGAGGGAAGGCTGGCGCCGCGATTCTTCTAAGGGAGAAAGCGGACCCGACGGAGCCGAAGACATTTGTATCGGCTCCGACGCTACCACAGTCTCGGTTCACGCCCGGCCCGAGCTCAAAGGAGTCGGAGGAGGAACATAATGAGGGACAGGGTCAGGCATCGACTGATGAGTCGGGCTCTGAAGCATTTGGGCCAGTGCCTCGGACTTAAGTCGACTCACTACCCTCTGAAGGTCATGGTCCGAAAGCCTCGATGACCTAGAGGAGTGAGATCTATGGCTCCGTTCAGACAGCAAGGGAGATGCTGGAGCCGAATGAATGGAGCCAAGGGACGGTGACCTGGACCTCTTTCTAGATGTCGGCTCCGAAGGTCTAGTCGGAACCGACACAGGAATTTCCAATACCTCGGCTCCAGCCGGAGCAGAGGAAACCACAGAAACTGCAGTCTGAGACTCATCGGCTCCAGCCGGAGCCGATGTAGATGGAGGTTTCGAAGCCTTAGGCCTTGGCTCAGAAGCTGGAGCCGAGGACCTAGAAGCCTTGGAGGGTTTGCCCGAAGTAACAGTAAGGGAACCCTCAGGCTTAAGTAAACCTCTCAAAATAAGTTTATTTTTTCTTTCCTGCAGGACTCTGGGGCTGAAGCCATGGCATACAGCACAAGAGTCCTGCAGGTGTAAAGGTCCCAGGCAGTATACACAAGAAGTGTGACCGTCTGTCAGAGACATTTTCTGACAGCATGAGTCACACTTCTTGAAGCCTGAGACCTTTGAGTCCTTAAGACATTATCGAAGAAAGTGTAACCACACACACAGTCAAACACACTGATTACACCTTATACAAGTTTAACTCAAAAATTAAAACTTACTATCACAAGTTTTAGATTCCTGACAAAATCACACACACACCACTAAGGGGATGGAAAGGCCCGAAGGCCCGAGGGAAGAACTTATAAGTTCTTTGTGGAAAAAGGGGATAATAGAAGAAAAAAGGGACTAAATCCACTAAGCTAAGGGAAATAACTATTATAAATTAAATTAAAGGGGTTTAAGTAGACTAAAATTTACTCTACAATAACTCACCTAGAAGCCGGTAGAAACCAAACACCTCGATCGCTGTAGCGGCAAACGAGATCTGAGGTAACTCACGCCTAGCATTGTGGGATATAAGGGGAGCCTCGAGCCGGTGGAACCAACTCTCGAGCTTTTAGAGTGGCCGAGTCGGAGCCGAGGTCGGCTCCGAACCCATCCAGCAAGAATGAAGGCGAGATAGACAACTTAACATCAGTGGTTAAAAATGTATAAAATACACCCTACGCTGATAAACTACATCGCAGTGACCATGGAATAGTGGCAAATCACTTTGCAGTACATGGTAAAGGACAAATTATTATTCCAGGGATAAAGGGGAATATTTCAGGGTGACTGTCACCACTGCTTTTTTGCCTTAACCCATTAAGATGTCTGCTTAACAGATTAGGTCATTGCCATAATTTGGCTCCCAGAAAGCAGCCAAGTGTAAAGACTTATCTTCTGTTTGTCGATGATTTAAAACTGTATAGCTCATCAGATGAGTAACTGAAAGCACAACTGCAAGTACTCAAAACTTTTTCAGATACAAGACTGTCATTTGGTCTTGATAAATGTGCAAAAGCAACCTTTAAAGCAAAAAATCTTGATGAGTGGATGGGAAATAGGAAATACACCCCGGGGATCACTTCTGCGTCTCTGCTGGACAATGGCACAGGAAAATACCTTTCTTGGGTGGTGTAAGCTATGGTACCTTGCTGGCTAGGCTTATGTAGGCCCTTGGGCTGATAGCCTAGTACCTACCTATGAACCTATGAAAGATGCGGCACAAAGAAAATATCAAGTTTGGAACAAGAATGTAATATAAAAGAACATGAGCAAGAGGGAGTGTATAAATATTTGGCAATTTATGAAGGATCAAAAATAAAACATGAACAAATGTGAATAAAACTCAGCAAGGAATATTTTAGAGGACTTAAATTAATCCTGAAAACGGCACTAACATCTAGGAACAAAGCTCAAGCTATAAACCAATTTTCCCTTCCTGTCCTAACTTACAGTTTTGGAGTGAGTGACTGGCCCAAAATGTGATGCATAAATTAGACAGGAAAACCAGAAGGATGTTTCGTGCTCAGATGATTTATGAAAATCAGTGCATACCAAGATTACATATTCCCTATTCCGGAGGTATGAGCATCCTTGAAACTGATTACATGTATACATCTGATCTGCAATCATGGCACTACATACTTTTCTGCTGACCTCACAAGACACAAACATAGTGAAAGTTTTGAAAAATGAGGAGAATAAATCTAAGATGACTTCCCTGCTTAGTCTAGCACAAGCATATCAGGGTCAAGTGGGAATGAAAATCAAACCAGAAGTAGACAAAAATCAGGCAGCAACTAAATGTGCCAAAACACAAACGAAAATATAAGGTGAAGGATCAGATGAGAAGACAAGAAATGTGGAATGCAAAAGTATAGTTGCACGTTTAGAAAACTCCTGGAATAATCTTGTGTTGATCAGGATCGAACACAGGAATGGCTAAGCATAAGCAAATTCAAACCAAAAGATGAAAGGTTAATATTGGTGGCCCAACATAGTGAACTACGTACACAACGGTTTACAAAGTCCATTGAACATGTGGGAGAAGCAGACAAATGTAGGTTTTATTTATTTACTGACATTTGTTAACCAGGTTAGTTCAACTGAGCCAGGGGTCCATTTTCAGTGGAGACGTGAAGAGAAAAGCTCCAGAAATAATACAAGTAGTTACATTTATAAAATATTAAACTAAGGTCACTGAAATGTAGTACAAGTCAAAAAATTGTGCACAGCAGTACAATGCATACGTAAAATAACAGTTAAGTACAATTCCAAAATTTGAGAACAGTATAAAAGCAGAGGCCAAACAACAATTAAAAGGTTTAGAGAATATTACACCGTGAACAGTATGAATACAGTTTGCTAGAGCAAGTACAAGGAGGAAAAAGAGCTGATGGGGAAAAGCAGATACGATGAGAAGAGAGGAGACTAGTTTTGTAACAGACCTGGAAACAGTTGCACACCTTGTTGCTGTTTGTGGTATACTAATGGCAGAAAGATGGTATACTGAAAGGCATAATAATGTGGCAAGACTGTTGCACTGGGGATTGTGCAAACATTATAATACTGAAGTAGCAGAAAAACACTGGAAACATGAGCCACAAAGCATCATAGAAAATGACCAAGTCTGCATTACATGGGATCACCAATTACAAACAGTTCAAAAGATGAATGCAAAAAAAAAAACACAGATGTAGTGGTCCATAAAAAGAAAAAGTAGCATTAATCATTGAAATTGCTACACCCAGTGACTACAGTGTCTTACAGACAGACACAGTCATAAAATATCAGGATTTGCACGCAGAAACAAGAGTAATGTGAAAGAAAGATACACAGACAGTTCAAACAGTAGTAGGAGCAATGAAAAAAGGATCTACAATCGTATTTAGATATTTTACTAATACATGTAACTCTGTACAAACTGCAGAGAGAGTCATTACTGGGCACATTGCGGGTGCTGCGAAGAACACTTCTAGCCGACAGATTGAAACAATACTAACTTCATGAACTTTAAATCATACTTTGACTAAAGAATGGGGTCCATTCCCATCATGGTATTAAAAACCCAAAAGATTTGGTGAAATTAAACACACAAAAGAAAAAAAAAAACAGAAGCCATCAACTTTTTGACTGATATATTCACTCAAATTCCCCCCTCCCCCAGATAGTCCAAAGGATGTACTTCATACCACAATCCTCCCTACCATTACTAGGGAACAGGTCATAAATGCACTTTCCTAGGACAAAAATCATGGCATCAATGGGCCCCAATAACATCATGGGATGCTTACTAAATAGAATCAAACATGACCTCTCTGGTCCACCTGAATCACTTTTCAAATGCAGCCTACAGTCAGGCATGTTAATTGCATTGTTAATTGCATTGTCCTAGCTTTGGAGCTTAACTCCTCGGGCCTCTACTGAAAATGGACAAGTATCCAGTTGGACTATCCCAGTCAACAAATGTAAAATAAATAAAAATAAATAAATTTGTGCCCAAGGAATGGAAGATGGATACAGTCATTCCACTGCACAAAGGAGGTCCTACCATCGATCTGGGTAAAAACACATGCATAAATCTGACCAGCCTCATATGCAAGGCCGTAGAAAGGATCATCATAGGTTCATAGATTAGTACTAGGCTAACTGTCCTTGTGGGCCATTTTAAGCCTAATTACCCCATGTTAGAATCAAACCCTGCACCTTGTGTCTGTTAGATAAACACCTTAACCATTATGCAAACCTCAAAATCTAATGTGATAAACCAAGACATTGGTCACCTGCAAACGCTGGACCCATCACATTTAGAATTTATTAAAGGAAGATCATACCTATTAAATTTGACAGACTTTTTCGACAGGGTCACCAAAACCACGGATTTATCTCAACCTGGTCAAGGCTTTTCACATATTTCACTCAAGCATTATAGACAAGCTCACTATATTAGGTACAAACCCTTTCATCACCCACTGGACAGCCAACTGGCTCACTGAGGTCAGAAAAGGTGATGTCACTTCCACCAAGAGGCCAGTCATTAGCAGAGTCCTCCAAGGCTCGGTACTGGGCCCATTCCCTTTTGGCATCTATTTGGCTTAAGTGGAAGCAAACACTGAAGGTGTACGGCTGACCGTTTGCAGATGATTGCAAGCTAGGAGTTCTCATCAACTCTCCTGCAGACACTAGCATTCTTCAAGAAGGCCTATTGCTGACTAACAAATGGTGCCAAAACCCTGGTTTTAAAAACAGTAAGAAATGCTTAACTGTAACCTTTTGGGAAGTCAACCATCTCAGCTAGTTACCATGTTGCTAATATGCCCCTAAGACCACTGATCAGGCATCTGGGTACTCATGTAGACAGTAACCTTACCTTCAATCAACATATGGCCATAGTGGTGAGGAAATGCTTTTATGTTGCACAATTCATAATTAAGGGCACGGCATCTAGGTCCAAAGAGATCATTACCTCACAGGACTTTGAGCTTATCAGACCAGAGTACAGTGCTCCCTTCAGTATGCACCTCACCAGGCATATGCAGCAAGAAGATTGACATCAGAGGTTCCTTATAAAAAGGATACTAGGCGTAACAAACCTACCTTATGCAGAGCACCTTAAAGCCCTTCCACCACTACTCAGTCTCCTACAGACAGCTGAGGGATGATCTATGCCTGGCTTACAAGGCATCCACAAACCTCACACTTCTGAATATTCCGCATATTCGTAAGTCAAATAATACCAAAAACACAAGGTCTAGGGACATACATTTTGTCTGCGACTTAAACAGAACATGCTGGAGAGACAGATGTGTGTCCCAGTGAGTACCCCTCCTATGGGGCAGGCTATCCATCCATGTGATGCTGAGTTTCTCTTACCTCAATTTAATGGTAACCTATACCAGTGTATGGGAAACAGGAAATCTACACAGGGCCTGGCACCCATGTTCCTTATGGAAAGAGATGGTTTATAAATGCCTGGCCCTCAATGTCCTATATGGATATAGGACATCTTTATTCTTTTGGGAAAACTTGGCTAGGCTTAGAAAGCCACCCCCCAGATCATCAGCCTTGTAACAATCTATGAATCTGAGTGTCTATTCATTATTAATGAGCCCATACAGAATGGACACCGGTGTTTAGTGTTGTTTTATATGTAAGGATGTGTCAGTTATGAAAACAGAACTAGTACGACTGAGTGAGGAGTCTTGAATGATTATATGAATACTACATTAAAAGTCAAGTGTACATGGGTAATATGGCAAGGATGTCTCTGGTGTGGGTCTATTTTTCTGTTTATGAAGGATGACTGAAAGGGTGACAGAGGAAGGGTCTGGGTCTATATTATAACAACGAACGATTAATGATCGAACGTTGTTATATCGACCCCTAAACATCGAATAACTAAAACATTGAACAACCAGAATAGAAATGTTTTTTCCCATGGAAAAAAAAACAAAAAAACCCAAATCGCTGTTCCTCAAAAAAAAAAAAAATGCCAACTCCGAGATCGCACTACAGTGGAGGAAACGGCAGAACCCGGACGGCCTCCCCAGCGATTTCTTTCCCTGGGAAAAAATTAGCTGCAACGGCCGTTCGCTATTTTGACAAGTAGAGTTTGAACAAATAGCATTTGATTATCTAATCGTTCGCTGAAGTAAAGTAGACCCAAGGGTTTGTGATTTTTTAAAACTGTTTGAAGCCAAATTACCGGTTACATGACTGCAAGTGATTTTATTTATGCTGCTTTCTTTAGTAATCTGTAATTTATTTATTTTTGGTACTTATTACAGGCTGGATGAATGGAAAAAGCATCATTACAAGGATACATGACAGATGTTTCAATGAGACACAAATGCCATTGAAGTGGAAAATTGTTAAGGTGAATATTTGGGATCAGGTTTTATAGTGCAGTGCCATGCACCTACATCTGGTAGGATTTGCATCGTGTGCCATTACACATTTATAGTTAAAACTGGACAACCAGAGATTGTAAACACACTAGTTACTAAGGCTAAGTAACTCAGGACTGACACAAATTAACTGGGTTTGACAGCTCAGTAGGTATGGTGATCTAGTACTCAGGAGGGTGACTAATTCACAATGTGTTCGATCAGACTTATGGTGATATAAAATCGTGGGAACAAGGGAGAATTTCAGTAGTCAACATCCGCCTGCTCTGTATTAAACAGTAGATTATTTATTTAGGGGTATAAATTAAGGTGTTTAGAGGGACATTAAAGGATGAATATAAGCAAGATATGAATAAATATGACACTTTTGTCAAATGGCAGGAATACCAAGATACTAGTTTTCACATACAGCAGTGTAGTGTATGTGTTATGTTTCCCATGTATGCAGAAAGGGAGTTACCAAGGTCTTAATCTGCGACAATAGACCACTTGGGGATTTGTGTATAGTTCTGTAAATAGCTCCTATTTGTATATAGCCCTTCTTGATTCTTCTTAACAAGGAATGTTTTGCATAAAAACAATCTAGCATTGTGAGGCAGCAATGACAATCACTGACCATCCTCAGATGCCATTTAAAGATTCAAAAAAAAAAAACACAAGCTATGCATGTGGAAGGTATTATGTTGGTGTAAAATACCACTACAATAGGAAACTAAGAAGACAAGTATGTGCAACAGAAGAATGTCTTAACACAGTTCACAAAAGCAGCAGCAGTGAAATACAGCAAGAGAAAAAAAAACAGACATTTATGTTATGTTAAAAATATGACAAGAAAATTTAGAAACGTTTATGGACCCCGAATGGGATAAATTTGGGGTACTACACCAGATTTCTTAAAAAAAAAAAAAAAAAAAAAAAAAAAAAGTTACAGTGATGACTGTTTATGGGACGGATTTATATATTTATTTATTTTTTGAGTTTATCGCTTGAATGGAGAAATGTGCAGGTTTCAGAAAAAGATGAGCTCAACACAAGGGAAAAGAACAGTAGAAACCTGGAAGCATGTGTTTTTACACTGCAAGAGATTCAAATTAAGGAAACAGGATAAATAAACTTTCAACATCTAAACAAGAATACTATTTCCCAAGGACTGTATAAGCATGGAATGTATTATGATAAATTTGACATAGTATAATCCAAATAACACAAAACAAAGCTATCAGGATGAAACAGAGATGCCCCTACAACTACGGTTCCCCTTCACATTACCGAATGACTGAAAGCTCGAAATTCATAAGCTCGAGCCCAGAATCGAGCTTTCAGTTACCTGAAAGTATGAATGGGAGGTGTAGGGTGAAAAAAAAAAAAAAGTTTACTTACCTTTTTGCAGGTGGCCAGGTCCCCTTGCAGCTGTGCAGTTTAAACGTACATGCTCCGTGACTGCACTATATCGGAGGACTGGAAAATCTTCAGTTTTGTGCTTATGCATAAAGCGCAAAACGGGTGATTTCCCTTTCCTTCACTGTATTGCGATCTCAGAGTTGGTATATTTAAGTAGGGGGTGTGGGGGGTGCAAGGGGCAAAGCCCCCCTGCAAAAACAGTAGAAGGGTGTTTTTTTTTTAATGTCCCATTCACATTTTCGAGTTTCTGTAAACTCGAGATTCTGGCCTCGGGCTTTTGAATTTCGAGTTTACAGTAATTTGATCATGTGAAGGGGAACCACAACTCGTATACAAAATAAATGAAATGTATGTAAATGCTCTTCAATTAGAAGAGCATGGAAAATATATATACACATTTCAAAGATTTGTGCACACCATTTTTTGGCCTACATCAAACAAGCTAATCCTTTTTGTAAAGGCCTCTAAAAATTTCAACATCCACTTAAGCTACTACCAACTTAGGCAGAGACAACCTTGTTCTTGCTATGTTACCTTAAGGACAAGAATGGGTGTTCGGTATCCTTTTCCACTTCTAAGCTTTTTCTTGTGCAAATGCTTTTTACAAGGAGATACATTTATTCTACTTAAAAGGACAAGATTATTTTTCTATGAATCTCAAACCTCTGTCTCTAGACAGTTTTCCTCAAAAAAAAAAAAAAAAAAAAAATGCAGTCTCCCCATGCTGTACCTCTTGTGGCTGTTTTTTTTTTTTTTTTTTTTTTAATAGTGTGAACTTAAGTGACAGCTGTTAAACACTTACTCATAAGCATACAGTTTATGATACCACTGAGGAGACTAGCCCAGTTTCCTAAATGCCCTAGAACAGTGTCTTATTAAGCAACTTACTCAGAATCACACAGAAGGGAAATGGCAGGCTGACGGAATCAAAACCTAAAGAAGCAATTTATTAACTCCTATCCTTAATCCTCAACACAGTCACACTAAGTGACAGTGTTGGCATATTTTAATGTCAGAGATTCATAATGGGACTCTAATTTCAGTGAATGCATACAATACATAACAGCAGTGATGCAATTTGCCACATAAAACGAGGACACATGATGCAAAAACAAATGGGCTAGTAATTACTCTTGGACATCACCTTCAATATGGACATATTATACATGAATGAGCTGTAAATGGGTATAAACTTGTCATTTGATGACTACATAAACAAAACATTTAGAACAGTTAACAAGTTATGAACTCAGACCCGAGGTTCATAAAATCCAAGAGCTCAAAGTTGGTTATCTCTAAATACACAAGTTTAATACAAAGTTGGAATACAGTGCGCCATTCTGATCATCAGCAAAACTAAATAGTAAGATTTTTTAACAGCAAAAACATCTGATGGATTAAAAAAAGTCACAACTGAATGAATAAACATGTTAAAGCTTAGATAGTTTATTTCACAGAACGCCTTATGCTTACACACAAACCCAAAAGACATGAACATCCGTTTAACTGTCAAGGTTTAAAAACAGTCCTTAGCAACTATATTTTAAGGAAAGGAAAACAAGACAAGAAAAATACACTTGTGTACACTTACCATAAATGTAGATGTTAAAGTGTATTCACTGTTGCAGTCATTACATTTGGGTTATCTGCTTGCAAGTAGCCCTCAGTTGGCCTGATTATCAAAGTCTTGGGTCATACGTCAGTTGCTGTCCCTTTTTCTATGACATCAGGTCGTCAGGGGTATAAAACATGCAGCCAATGCCATTACATCAGTTTTTCTTGCCCCAGATGTCAGGTGCCCCCCTAATGGGAAGTAATTAAGTCTATAAATACAAGGATATACCGCCAACAAAAAAGCAAATACACCAAAAAGCTTTTTGAGCACAGTAAGTGAGAATAGAGGTATAGCAAACAGAAGAAAGGGAGCGGGAGGGAGGGTAACCAGGACTGCAACAGTGAATACACTCGAACATCTACATTTATGGTAACTGTACACAACTGTACTATGTTCTTCATGTTTCACTGTTGCAGTCATTACATTTGGGTAGATTCCCAAAGCTAAGGCTGGGAGGAATTTAACTAGAATTAGGACTAGCTATAAGGCCCTGCAAAACTGCAGTGGTAAAACCAGCTCTGGATTTAGAGAAAATTGGCAAATGATAATGCTTGGTGAAAGTATGTGCAGAACTTAACGTAGCAGCTTCTAGGATATCCCTAGTAGGGACACCCCTGAGAAAGGCTGTAGTTGTAGAAGCAGCCCTAATTGAATGGGGTCTGATGCCCCGTGGACAGGTTTTCCATGGTGCTTATAGCAGAAAAGAATGCAGTGGCCTATCCATTTTGAAATGGTTTGTTTTGAAATGGCTTTCCCCTCTGTCCTTGCAGCAAATGCCACCAAGCAGTTGTTCAGATTTTCTTTGAGGTTTAGTCCTGTCCAAGTAGAATCTAAGTTGTGTGTGCACATCTAGAGTGCAGTATCTGTTCCCCTTTGTTCTGTGGGTTAGGAAAGAAGGTAGGCAAATGAATGGACTGCTTAAGAGCCACACTGGATACCACCTTGGGCATGAAGGAGGGATTGGTTCTGAGGGACGCCCTGTCTGCATGAAAGATGATGAAAGATTCCGCTGCTACAAGGGCCTGTAATTCAGATACTCTTCTTGCAGAAGTGATAGCTAAAAGGAAAGCTGTTTTCCAGGAAAGAAATTTTAAATCTGCAGTAGCAGCTGGCTCAAAAGGAGGAAGAGCGGGTTTCTCCAAGACAAAGTTAAGATCCCAGGCAGGAGTTGGAGCTCTCCTGGGTGGCCTTAAGTTTTTGGCCCCTCTGAGGAACTGCTTGAGCAGTGGGCGAGAGACGAGTGGAGGCTCCGTGCTGTAATGAGCTGAAATGGCTGAGGCATGAATCTTCATGGAGGAAAAGGACAAGCCCTTACGAGGCATCTCAGACAAGTATTGTAGAATCTGAGGTAAATTTGGCACTGCTACGTTTATTCCTTGAGAATGGTTCCAGGCACAAAATCTTTTTCATTTTGCATCATAAGATTTTCTGGTACTGGGCCTCCTTGCCTCTAAAATGAGATCCATCACTGATTTGCTGAGGGATGGTAAAGGAGAGATTAGGTAATTAGCCAGGCTGCTAGGTTCAGGGTGCATAATCTGGTTGTCCTGCTGAGACAACAGGGAAGGAGAGTCTGAGACAGGTGCCATGGAGCCGAGCGTGACACACTCCGCAAGTGTGGGTATCAGCGTTGGCGGGGCGAGTCTGGTGCAATTAAAATTGTCCTTGGCTTGTCCTGTTTGATCTTTAGTAGTATTTGGAGAGCAGTGGTAGAGGAGGAAATGCATAAACGGATAGGTTTTTCCAGCTGAAGGATAGAGCATCAACTTTCCAAGCTAGCTTGTTGGGAATCCTTGTGCAAAATCTGTCCAATTGATGGTTCCGGGGGGAGGCAAACAGGTCTATATCTGGGCTCCCCCCATTTGCTTGTCAACATGTTGAAAATCCTTGGTTCCAATTTCCACTCGTGTGGGTCCATGAGATTTCTGTTTAGTCCATCTACCAGTGCATTTAGTTTTCCTGGCAGGAATTGAGCTTGTAGATTCACTTGGTAGCTCAAGGCTGTGTTCCACAATGGCATGGCTAGTCTGCAGAGGGGGTAAGAATGAGTACCCCCCCCCCCCTGCTTGTTTATGTACCACATTACAGTGGTGTTGTCCATCTTTACCATTAGTTGTCCTGGAAGAATGTGGTCCTTGAAGGCTGTCAGTGCATTCTGTACAGCTAACATTTCCTTTTGATTTATGTGCAGGTGCATTTGACTTGGGTTCTATTTGCCCTGAATGCACTTCCCTGCCAGGTGAGCCCCCCATGCATAGTCTGATGCGTCTGTTAAGATTTGGGCGGCAGGGGGTAGTGTGAATGGTAGTCTCCTGTTTTGGTGGCAGGCCTCTACCCACCACAGGAACTCTAGGCATAGGCAAGGTATGACTGGAATACTTGCTTCTAGATCCTGTGAATGTTGACACCATAGGCTTTTGAGATACCATTGTAGTGTCCTCATATGCAACCTTGCATACGGAATTAGAAGAATGCAGGAGGCCATGAACCCCAAGGCTTACAAAATTTGCCTTGCAGATACCTGGGATTTTGTGGCCACTTTTTTGAAGTAGGTTGTCAAATGAATCCGTTTCTCTGGCGTGAGGAAAGCCATCTGGGAAGTTGTATTCAAGCTTGCTCCCAGGAATGTAATTTATTGACAGAGTACCAGGTGTGATTTCATTTATGGTGTACCCCAGACAAGTCAGTACCCTTTGAACAAAGGTCAGATGATTCAAAAGTAAGCCCTGGCTTTCGACCTGAATTAGACAATCGTCCAGGTATGGGTATATTTGAATATTTCTTTGCCTGTAAAATGCAATGACTGGAGCTAGGCACTTTGTGAATACCCTGGGCACAGTAAATAAGCCAAAGGGCAGTGCAGAGAACTGATAGTGCATGTAGCCTGCTTTGAAGCGTAGGTATCTTCTGCAAGACTCCCTGGATAGGGATGTGCAGGTATGCTTCTTTTAAGGTTAGTGTTGCTAACCATGCATCTTTGCCTAGCACAGGAGGCAGCTGGTGAAGCTTCAGCATTTTAAATAGACCAAGAAGGTGTTTAGAGTAAAAAGTCCAGGATAGGATGCCATGTATTGCCTTTTCTGGGTACCAGGAAAAGTCTCTAATAGAAAACTTGTCCCTTTTCCTCTTCTGGTACCAGCTGAAAAGCCTCCATGTTTAAGAGAGAGAGTACTTGATTTTGGGCCTCTGTCCAATGATTTGGGGGTAGATCTGGCCACCCGCTTGGAGTTGGTAACATGTGGAAGTGAAATCTGTATCCTCTGGACACTATTTAAAATCCATTTGTCCTGGGTAATGAGTTTCCAGTTTTCGGCCTGCACACCAATCTTTCCGCCTAAAGGAGCATTCTGTTGGGAAGTGCTTGGAAATTTTAAAAGCAAGTGGAAACCCCCCACTGCTTAGTCTTGTGCGTCCCTTGGGACTGAAGCCTGGTGTTTCTGCTGTGTCTGGGTTTGGCTTGAGAAGACATGTAAGGGGCCGGAAAAGACCAATTCTTAGTGGGCCAGTGCCTACTAAATCTAGGAGGCTGAACCTATAAGAAATCTTTGACAGTTTGCATAGATTTAGCTTCATCTTCCATCCTTTTAAGAACTTCCTCAGCCTTGTTGCCAAACAGGCGGTCCTGATTTAAGGGAGCATCCAACAATTTAGCTTTAACATGATCAGGCAAAGTTTTCTCCTTAAGCCAAGCATGCCTTCTAAGCACAGACCCAGTAACAGCAGCCCTGCAAGAGGCCTCTAATGAATCAAATCCACATTGCAAAGTACGTTTTCCAACCTGTTCAGCAGAATGCATTAAATCCTGTAATTCTTTATGTTCAGCACAGTCAGGAATCAACATCATTTTCTATTTAAACAATCCAATAACATGTTGTTGATACTTTTAACATATGAAACTGGCAGTTTAAAGCCCTAATGGCCAAGGTTGCAGAAGTGTAAACCTTCTTACCCATTCTATCCAGCGTCCTGGAATCTCTATTAGAGGGGGTAGGATTTTTAGCAGTAGCAGCCTTAATGCCCTTAGGTCCCTGTGAAATAGTCTCTGGATCAGCAATAGGATTTCTGAAAAGGAACTTGTGAGAATTAGGAACCCTATAATACTGGTCAGGTTTTCTGGGAGCAGGAAGCAAAGAATCAGGAGTCAAACTAGATTCTGAAAAGGCATCAACAATATCCAGTACAGAAGGTATAGCGCCAAAGGTCTATGTAGAGCCAGGAGTAAGAAATCCCTAAGCCTCTTTTTAGAATCAGAAAATTCCTGGCTTTCCCATTGTAAATGCTCCCGTAGAGAATGTAAGGTCTCACCAAAAGAAAAATCCTCAGCAGGAGAAGCAGAGGGAATAGAGTCCTCTGCATCAGAATCCTCATAAGTAGATAAGGGCAAATCCAGACCATCAGAAGAATCAGAAAAATCAGAATCCTGGTCAGAAGATTCATAAACAGCTTCAGCCCTAGGTCGCTTAGGAAGGGGGGGGGCGTGGCTTCTCCTGATTAGAGTTACAAGACCTTCAACCATTTTTATCATTTGTATTTTAGGCCTAGAGGCCTGAGAGCATGCAGTCTGGGCATTGTTTTTTTAGGCATGGGTCGAAATTTTGGCCTAAATGAAGGAGGCATCAGTTTAATATGCAAGTCTGTAGGCCTGAATACACCCTCAGAAGCCGGTGCCTGCACAGTGGCTCAGGACCCATCCAAGGTAGAGACATCCATGGGTTCAACAGCTGAAGCATCTCACGGCATACTGGACTCCGAATGGGTCTCAGCAGAGGCCTGCGAGTCAGAAGCAGTGGGTATCAGGGGCTGCGAAAGCACCTCACTGAGTACCGGCGAACTGGCGACTGGCTTAGGAGAAGCGTCGTCTGCAGTTTTGGACCTCGGTGGCCTGTCTTTATCTTTACGTTTTTTTTGGAATCCTGTTAGTCGGAAGATTAACCAACGACATTTCTGGATAATTAAACAGAGAACCGAAATAGTTAGATGTGAAAATATTCCGACGATGGATAGTAAGCTGTTTAAATAAAGCTCAAAACCTACAGCGAGGTACGTCGTGGTCAGGGCCTAGGCAAGGAATACAGTACGAATGAAAATCTTTGTGAGGTATTCCACAAGTAATGCAATTATTAACTTTTACTGACATCGGAAGGACCAAGAAAAAGATTCCCAAACGGCGTACTTAGCTTTAGTTGAAGACTTCAGTTCTGAAACTCGAAAACAAAAATTTCAGGAGTCGGCTGACCAGCACTTGCCAACTGCTTCTGCTTCGGGCATCGCATGACAAGAAAGACTGATGTAATGGCGTCTGCTGCAAGTTTTATACCCCTAACGACCTGAAGAAGGGACAGCAGCCGACGCAGGACCCAAGACTTTGATAATCAGGCCGACTGAGGGCTACCTGCAAGCAGATAACCCAAATGTAATGACTGCAACAGTGAAACACGAAGAACATCAATGTGATGACAAAAACTGGTGCAACAAGATGGCAGTTTGACAAGTGCAGAACACTGACATGCTCCTCCAGATGTCTAAAACAATGCAAAATGTGATGGCATCATTGAAACCTGTAGACATGCACATGGGAAATATAAAGTATAAATGAAGGCAGATGCAGGAGACAACTAAACTTTGAATAAGGAAACGTTGCTCAGACAATGCACACACTCCCTGTAAAAGAATAAGGAGCTATCACCAACAAACTTACGACCAGACTTCAACAGGGATGATATCAGTCTTAACAAAAAAAAGGTAATACAAAAACAATCAAAAACTTTGCAATTAAAACAAACAGTAAATCAGGAATAGGGTCAAAAAGTATAAAATTCGGGGTAGTAATCGAAACCAAAAAACTAAAGCACCCCCCAAAAAAATTTCATACAAGAAACCTGGACAGTAAGTAGCTGTGTCGTCTTACTCCACCACCCTGGCTTGAAGATGAAAACTTTGCAAAAGGAACTTAACATGTGATATCCATTGCAGACAGTATACAAGCCTTGTTCCTTATCTTTACTATAATTCTAGAACCTACCTGGAGACAGATAGTGCACTTTACAGGCTACGAAAGGTTTGCTGAAAACATCTGGAAATCAAATTTAACGTCTGCAAACAATCAAAGATAAGACATCTAGCAGAACATCTGCAGTTGTAGGATCAGGAGAGTGTGCTGCCAATTATGCTTCATCATGCCACTGAAATATTGTAAATCTAAGCATCTTTAAGAAAAACAGATCTCAAGCTAGCATGCAAAAGACTAAGTTAACTACATTTTCCTTTTTTGCTCGAAAATGTATGCAGTTAGAGAAGCAATGTCACTTCCCAAAAGAAAGAGGACTTCAAGACAGACATTAGGCTCATCTAGCAGATCACCAGTTTCTGCTAGGAAAGTCAAAAATGACAAGTCAGACATGTCTTGAATGACAAAATGTTCAAAGATCATGTGTGTAACTCTAAAGTTAATTATGCCTTTTGTATGAGAGAAAATTCATGCCTCTCAAACTGGAGAATTATTTGAAATGGATTTGTTCTCATTTGATACCTTAAACCCTGTCCACACAGCAAAAAAAAAATCTCATGTCCAAATGTACTACTTACAACTCAAAAACAAACCGAACAAAATACACTTAAGTTGATATGCCTGCCAAGTCCTGCTTACAAAGCCCCATTCTGAAATGTTCTTACTGATAAAACAGGTGCAAAAATAGACAAAATAACTGAATGAAAAGTGTACAGCAAGCAATTTCTACTTACTTTTCGGGCATTGATAGTGATTGTGCCTCCATACAGACTGCTTGCACCACCATAAACTTTGTAGCCTTTTGAATTCACCTAGAAAATGATTGTAAACAGCATTAATTAATAAACATATTTTGCTTTACTGAAACATTTATTCTTAAGTTTTCTAATTTACAAAGCAGATATTTAACATATGTGAATTAGTGTCAGTCTGTAATCTAATTACCTTGATCTCATGTACATTACTATTCAATTTTTTTTATTTGCAGTTGGTTTAACAGGATAGTCCACTGGGCCAAGAAGAACCCATTTTCAATGGAGCCCTGGGGAGAAAAGCTTCAAAAACAAGCAAAGAAAATCACAATCAAAGTTCTGGTTACAGTAAGTAAGCTCCAAAAATAAGCAAACGAAAATCACAAAGTTCTGGTTACAAGAAGTACTAGTAAAAACATAATAAAAACACTGCATTCAAAAATTACTGTTTCAGAGGCAGGAATTACAATTCAAGTATGGTCACACTAAGTACAGATATTCAAGTAAAAATATTGCATTTAAGATACAATTTCTGAGATAAAGTAAGCTTGTGAATTTTTGAGTAGTTTACAAGTGGAATGGTTCCTACTAAACCAATATTAGAATAGGAGATTAAGGTGCCAGAGATGTCAGAGGTGAAGAGAGGCGAGCAGATTATGTGGGGTGGAAGCAGGAGCATTCCCACTGGGATATGAGGTGTGAGTGAAGTGATTTTTAAAAGGAAGAGAGGTTTGCGGAGGTACAGATGGATGATGGTAATGAGTTCCATTGACGTGCAATGGCAAAAGATAGGAGATGTTTGCCTGGGGGACGGGTAGGTTTGTACAGTTCTATAAGGTATTGATTGTTAGATCTTAAGAGTCTTTCAGGGAGGTGCATTTTAAAGGTGGAGGATAGAGAGTGACAGAGGGATGGGGTGAAAATGAGTTTGTGTGCATTAATAAGTTGAATATAGGTGATATAATTGGGCAGCTCTAACCAGTTTAATTTGTGAAGAGCTACACAGTGATGGGTAGAAGACTTGTGGCGAATTTGGCAATTTTATTATAGCAAGAAGAGAGGATTGCAGGTTTGTTAGGAGTGCAGCACCATAAAGAAGAGAAGGGATGAGAAATGTGGTAGAGAGAATAAACAGAGTGAGGTAGCGATTATGGCGATAGAGCATGCCAAGTTTATGTTTTTTTTTATATTTATTTGAAGGTGGGAGCTAAATTTAAGCTGGTCATCAATGTGGATGCCTAGTAGTTTGGTCTCAGATACTAATTCAAGAGTAGTATTGTTCTGGGTGTTGATGGAGAATAAGTTATCTATGATGGTTAATTTAGAAGGGGTAAATAACATTTTCTTTGTTTTTGAGGCACTGAGTGCTTGGTGATTAACATCCATTGTTCAGTGGTTGAGAAAGCGTCTTGTGTCAGCCTTATGAGTGTGGGGATGCAGGTGGAAGAACAGATTATAGTTGAATCGTCGGCATATTGGATAAGGTTTTTCATTAGGGATTGAGCGGTGGAAATCATTTATGAATATATTGAAGAGCAGGGGACCTAGAATGAAGCCCCGAGGGACACCAGTGGGGGTGTTGAGGAAGGAGGAGGTAGCTTTTTTCCATTTGACTGCTTGCTTGCTGTCTATTTGAGAAGTAGCTGTTGAACCAGTTGAGAGAGGAAGGGGATAGGTTTAGAATAGAGAGTTTAGCTAGAAGAAGGTCATGAGATATGGTATCGAAGGCCTTAGATAGATTAAGTAGGAGGGTAGATACTGTACAGCTGGAGTTGCGGGCTTTATTAACAATTTCCAGGAAGGAAAGAAGGGCAGAGGTTGTGCTGTGGCAGAGTCTAAAACCGTGTTGTGTGGGAGTCGGTAAATGATTGTTTGAGATTGGGAAGAAGCTGTAGATGGATACATTTTTCAAGAAGTTTAGAGATTGGTGATAGGACGGGGATCGGGCGGAAGTTAGTGATATTACTATTGTTGCCACCCTATGATGGCCTTTTTCCATAGTTGGGGTACATATTCTTCTTGGACTGAGCGGTTGATTAGTACACTGATGGGAAAAGCAATAGCATCGGCAGCTATGGATAGAAAGTATGAGGGAATGTTATCGGGGGCAATGGAGCAGGGTTTTAGTTTTTGGAGAAGTTTTTTATGATAGATGTGGGTATGGGCTTGATACAGGAAGGAGTGGGTTGAGAGGTGAAGGTGCATGAGAGTGATGTGAGGATGAAGCCTTGGGAGGGGATGAAGAAGTAGGGGGTGTAGTGTTAGAGAAGGTTGAGGTTAGTTTGGCGAGGCCAGATCTGTGTCTAGTGCATTAGGGTCTGGACAAGTGTTTTCTTTTTTGCCAGGACTGAGGAGAGTGGAAATACTGTTCCAGAATTTTTGTGGTTTTGTTTTAAAGCTGTTTTGTAGTGAGGAAAAATAAGTTTTTCGGTCGGCTATAATAAGCTTTTTAACCTTGTTGCGTAGTGTTTTGTATTCATTAAGAGTGGAGGGAGACTTAGTTTTTCTGGTGGTGAACCCAAGCTTGGTCTCTTAAGGCGCATGACAGATAGTGTTTTTGGTTAGCCAAGGGGAGGTATTGCTTTTTATTCTTTTAGATTTTAGGGGGGGCATAGCTGTCCAAGAGGTTTAAGAAAGTTGTGTTGAAGTAGGTAACAGCATTTTCTAGGGTTAAAGTTTTTAGAGGGCCCCAGTTTATAGATTTTAGAGAGTTAGAAAAGGTGTTAGGATTGAAGTTTTTTAGGTAGCGAGTAGAGATATAGTTATGAGATAGCTGTATCGGGGAAGGAAGGCAGTGAGCAAAAGTGGGGAGGTGGTCACAGAGAATGTGGAAGCATGCCACTATCAGGGAAATAATGAGGGTGAGAGACTAAGATCCAGACTAAGGTACTACCACTGGTGGTGTCTTTGGAGGGTCTAGTTATGGCATTGATAAATTGAGAGAAATTATCTAGGTTAATATTTAGGGAGTTTGTGAGGGACTGAATGGAGGACCAGTTAATATTCAAGTCACCCTAACTATACATACTAACTCCAGAATCACACTACAGTGGAGAAAAAGGGCATCTTACTTTTACTTACCTTACAGTAGTCTACACAGTGCCATATATACCAACTGCAGTTCAGTGAAATTAGTTTTCAGTAATTTGAGTTTTCAGCGAAGTGGTCGGGGTGAAATGAAATGAAATTCAGTGAAATGAGATTCAACAAAACAAAGTAGACCCATATATATATATATATATACACACACACACACAGATACATAAATATATGTGTGTATACACACACAAAAATATATATATGCATGTATATATGTACTTCTGAATGTGCCTGTGTCTATTTGCAAACGCAACTATATACATATGCATACTATACTACAAATATACAAAGAGAAAGACACATAAGGTGTATAAGCATGAGCCAGCTGATGTGCATAACAGCTTACAATAGCTGGTAAATGACAGGTCTTTCTCATGACATGTGTATTTATGCACCTTATGTACCTCATTCATCTGGAGCAACTGCCTCATTCTTTCTTTGAAGTGCAAAGACCTTGAACCTGGCATATAAAAATGAGCACTACAGAGTAGCGAGTGAAAAAAGAGAGCATATTATACTACAAGTCAAGCTTGGTTGCTCTAAGCAAGAGGCAGCAAGTAAAGTAAAGAGATGCATGGGATCATAGGCAGTTACTAGGCTAATAGCTGGGTCTATATTGAATGGTCGAACTTTCAAAAGTTTGAGCTTCATATTGTCGACACCATATAATCGAACTTTTGAAAGTTCGAACGTTTTAACAGATCTCCGTACAGGGAAGATTTCCCTTTTCTGTATTGTAGTGCGATCTCGGAGTTGGTATATTTAATGTGCAGGGGGCGTGGGGGATGTGTGGGGGGATGCCCCTCACCTCCCGCTTAAACGTTCACTTAGGGTTTTTGTATATTTTTTTTGTTTTATTAGACATTCGAACCTTTGAAAGTTCGATCATATGGTGTCAACCCATATGACAGTTGAACTTTCAAACGTTCGATTATCTAATATAGACCCTAATAGCCCTATGGCCCTTACAAACCTAGCCAAGTTCTAATCTTATTTCCACGATCAGCACCTATTGCCCCTGTCCAAGAGGGTGAATTTAAAGTTATCCATCGAATCGTCCAGATTGTGTCTGAAGAGGGCCAATGAGGTGCCCTATTTGACATGAAGTGGGTGCCTGTTCCAATGGTGTGGTAACCTCTGGGAGACAAATTTGTCTCTCAAGCAGGTTCTATTAATGTCACATACCAGGTTAAGGTCTTTAGAGCGGTAACCCTCGTGCCATTTGATTTATGGAGATGCAGCATTTCCAATAAAGCAGGGTCAGAGATTGCCCTGCATGCAAGGCAGAGATCACCTCTGAGTAGTCTGTATGAAACAGAATAAAGTGTCAGTGATTTCAGATGCTTCACATAGGACAAATGCTGAAGACCTAGAATTTTCCTTGTGAGGAATCTTTGTGGTCTCTCCAATTGCTGCAGCTGCTTGGAACAGTACATACCAATAGGGGTGTTGTACTCAATTATTGGTCAGATGAGGGAGGAGTACAGGGAGGTTATAAATTCTTTTTTGGTGCAGGCAATGCCCTTACTTATGAGATGAGCAATATAATGCCCTTCTCACCACTGTGAACACATGGTAGTCAAAGATGAGGTTGCTGTCAACCTAAGTGCCCAAATCTCTCACCACTGAGTGCGTACTTAAGGCGTTGCTATTCATGTGGTAGTTAGCAGGAACATTACCCTTACTGTAAGGGATGATGTATTTTTTTGCACTGAGTTTAAGGCCATGACTTTGGCACCAATCATTTGTTTGTGAAAGATCTTAGGATGTTGACATCATTTGGAGATTCTATGATCGCTCTCAGTTTGCAGTCAACAGCAAACTGTCAGCCACAGATATTTAGCTTATACTTGTACTTCAGAAAAATGGATTCCAGACAGTAGAGGTCCCAGGACTGATCCCTGTGGAACACCACTGGTTACAGGTCTGCTGTTGGAGGTGGATTTCCCTAATTTGACTATATGGGTTCTATCAGTGAGCCAGTTAGCGACCCATCTAACGATATAAGGTTGATACCTAGCTGGATGCATTTGTCAATGATGCCTGAGTGGGGGATCGTATCAAATGCCTTTGGTAAATCTAGGCAGGCTGTATGCAAAGACTTCCCGTCATCCAGGGCCTCGGTGACCGTCTCACAGGATTACACCAGGTTTAACAGGCATGATCTCCCTTTGACAAATCCAAACTGAGTAGGGTCAAGTGTTTGGAGATTAACTATATCTTTGTTGATAAGGTCCATGAGGACTCGCTCCAAGGCCTTGCAGATAAGGCGGGTCAGACTAATAGGGCTATAGTTACCAGGGAAAGTGGAAGCACCTCCCTTGTGCAAGAGAGTAACAGTGGCGGTTTTCCATTCAGATGGGAAGAAGCCGGTGCTTACACTATGATTGAATAGAGTACCCAATGGTGTTGCTAATTCTTGTTGGAGCCCATGCAGGACACAGCCTGTAATGTTATGTCCCATAGATGCTATGTTCCTGGCCTTAGACAGGGTGTTAATGACTGCTCTTTAGAGATACAAGGAAGGGGACAGGTGGCAAGGACGTCATGGGGTATGTGTAGCAGGGAGAGAGGAGTAAAGTTTTCATAGAACCTGTCGGCCAACAGGTTAGCTATGTCCACAGGCTCAGTATATGTAGCATCATTAACTGCAAGTACGCCACAAATCTGGACCTTTATTTTTAGATTACAGATGCAAATGCCTTATAGTTGTCTTTAGTTGAGGAAGCTAATTTGGATTCATAGTTTGCTTTGCAGGACTTCACAAAAAGTCTTATTAGTTTAAGATGGAGCGTTTCCAGTTTAGGGCTCGCTCCCTATTACTCTTAGTTAGCAATTTCTTCCTCTTCTTGTAAAGCCTGTTAATGGCAGTTGTCTACCAGACAGGTTTGCTCTTCCTTGAAGAGTTTGTTTTGGTTCTGTAAGGAACGGCCAAGTCAATGCAGTTATACAGGTGTTTGTATATAGCACTGGTGTTGAAGTCGGCATAGTTGCCAGTTCCATCTGAGGGAGGAGGTGCAGAGAACCTATTTGTACCACCCTGTAAGAGATTATAATCTGCTTTAGAGAAGTTTCTTTTTGTTTATTTGCTGTTGGGGGGGGGGTACTTAAAATGAGATTGATTTGTGGTCAGATAGCATCAGGGAAGACCTCACAGTGGGGGTGCTACAGTGGTGTCCCATATTGGTAAGCACCAGATCCAGGGTGTCAACCAGCTGATCCAGGGCATTGGAGTTAAAGCTGAGTAACATTTGGGCAAGTGAGTTTGAGCACGACTAATTTGCCTAGTCAATGGATGGATAAAGTCACCCAAAACCCATGGTGTTCGGATGTATCTTGATAGACTCAAGTAGATCCAAATAGGTATAGTGGGTATCCTGATTCATGGAGGGGGTTGTGTTGTTGGCAGTGACTCTTAACAGGTGTTCTACCAAAAGTTAATTGCACCTGAAGTATCTACAGGGATCATGCTGTTTGACCAATCCGGAGGTGCATTTATCTTTAATGAAAATTGATACACCGCCTTCAGTTTGTGGTCTGAACATACAAACGGAGATGTAACCCAGTATGATTGGGGTGCTCTCCACAGCCTTGAACCAGGTCTCCGTGACTGCACAAATGTCTGCATCTTCCAAGGTGAGGACTGCTTCCAGTGAGTGCAGTTACGTGTTAAGACTTAGCATTTAGCAGCATAACCTTGAGGTCATTTTTAGATGTTTTTATGTCGGGAATTTTGTCCTTGAGACACTGCCTATAAAAGGCTCTATGGGGGTGGGAAGAGCCTTAGCCAGTAGCCAAACTCCCAGGGATGATAGATGAAGATAATCTCTGGCAAAGCATCAAGATCTGTCTCTCATCACATCCCAGGCTGACAGATACCAACTATGCCAATTATTGAAGTTAATCATGTTCTGTTTGTACTGAGTCATCATCTTAGGTGAAGGTAAAATGCTGCTTAAGGCTAGGGACATACCTGCCTGAAACACACGGTCCGAGAGCTCAGTCATGTCTCTCTTCATATAGTCCAGAGAGTTAACTCTCAAGTCATTCACACCAACTTGGACTATGACGGCGTCATAACAGTACCTGCTGTTGAGAGACTTGGGTGCATGTGTGATACGGCGTATCCAGGCTCCTGAGACAGCTGACTGATCTTTTCCTTATCCAGCCTGGTGACAGCAACATCTACCTCTCCTCATGATGGAATTGCCTATAACTAATATGTTTGACTTTGTGGTTTCCTTAAGGGCTTGACTAGTGAGACACTGGTACCTGAACCATTATGTATACTGTGTACTGCACAGGAAGTATTAAGTGTAGCATGCTTGTGTTTCTGTTTGGGAGGTCTCTGGTGTTAAGGCATGTTTCTGGTGAGGACCTCCATATATGTAGGTATGTGTAATGTGGGTTTGGGTGGAGCAGGAAGTGGGTGTGCATGCTGACAACCCACTCATTGTCATATGTACTAAATGGTGTGTGAAAGCATGGATTCAAGGTTCTTAATACAGTTGCATCTCTCATGTTGAGTGTGTGTGGACTAGGAATAGAGGGTTGTCGGCGAACACGAGGCAGTTGCTACACTGCCTCAGTCTGCCCATGCCAACCAAGCTGGGGAAATTGTCCATCCATAGTGTCAGATAAATTTATATGGTCAGGAAAAGAGGTCACACTGGGGAATGGCTAGTAGATGAGAAGTGTGTTACTACCTCTGAGGGTAGGCTTAGTGTTCCACCTGACAGTAAAGCAGGGCTGCAAAAAAACCTCTGGAAGACTACAAGTTAAGTGCTAAGGGAAAATTTAATAAGCAATACGTTTGCGTCCAAACCACCAACGGTGACCACCATGTGACAGTGCACAATGGTGTGCTACATGCCGGCAAGTGCAAACATAGGCCTTAAACAAAACAAGACATAACCATTTTAACTCAAAACTAGCCAATAATGATGCTATGTCTGAGCACCACTCCAATCAACCTCAAATAAGATGGGACCCAAACAGCACTCTCTTCCCACAAGGATGCAGATGGCCCTTCACCTACAAGGATGGTTTGTATTGGATGGTCATAAGTTACAAAACAGAACCAGAAACAACAAACCTGGAACTGGGCTATGCTTCAGCTACAATAGTACAGTATACAGTAAAATGTGGCAAAAACAGTTCAGACAATTCAAGAATGCAAAAACAAATTAAACATGCAATGTAACAGCAAAAGCAGGCAATTATAGTTAGTTGGAAGCAACGGATGCCTCAACTCATTCAGTATCTCTGAAGAGCTGGGTTTAGTGCTCAAGTGATACAAACACTCTATATCCAGCAAGTCTGAATCTAGCTTATACTATAAAGTGCAGAAGTACTAGAAATCCCAAGTGCATAAAACCACAGTCACAACAGCAAAAATGATTTAAATAAAGCAGCAATTCACCAACAATTCCCAGCTTAGAAGGGTGTAGGCCACACCCACCACAAGAGTTTAGA